>NC_064414.1:4887500-5130000 GCF_023375975.1 Astyanax mexicanus | reverse complement strand
AAGTAGCGCTCCAAGCCCAGAATAGCAATGATATAGTCATTATTCACCTTATTACAGTCAGACAGGCATCAGTATGATTTTAAAGCTGCTATTTTATATTATAAAATGCTACACAGTGTTGCTGTAGTCAAGTGTGTGAGGACCTGTACACACACCTAATATCCCACACTCACAGGCTCTACAGAAAATGCCCTGTAGGAGTGTACTCTAGCCCTGAAGCCAGAGCGCACTGCCATTTCCCGTCTGTGTCTACATGACTGGAGCTTCTGACCTGCGCAGGGATTCGGGCTTTATTTAGGAGCTGGATATTGTAAACAGCGTGTCACTGCATTAATATGGATGGGGTGCTGCTGCTGCTGGGCTTCACAGGCTGCAGGGAAGTGTCAGGAGCCAGAGGAAATCTCAATTCTGAACACTCACTTGCTTGAATGCATGGGGTGTGTGTTTTTGTGAGTGTGTGTGTGCCTGTGTGTGTGTGTGTGTGTGTATGTGTACACTATATGACAAAAGTATTAGGACATCTGCTAATGACTTGTTTCTTAAAGTATCTGTATAGTCCAGAGAACACTAGACAGTTTACTAGATTGCATAGTTATGCATGATATTGTCACTGTCCAATGAAAAACAAGTATATTCATTTTTGTCGATTTTTAGTTTGCTACATAATTTGAACAGACAAACTGTTCCCTTACACTGTGCCAAAATTTCCTGATAAACTGACCAATAGAAATACCTCAAAACGACCTAAAATAAACTCTTTTTACATTGACCTCCATTGAAAGTTTAAACGTTTTTTCCTCTCTCCTGTAAAGTTGCTGTTTCATTGGACAGAAACAATAAATGGTTTTCAAAATTTGCACCGACTAAAAATCTGAAATCTGACCTCCTTTACTCCAAATCTTCAGAAGTTCATTGATTATGTAATAAATAGAGTATAGATGTGTGTAATTTTGTCTCAGTTTAAATACACCAGTTCTGTAAAGGCCTCAGTGGTTTGTTCACTATAGAACTCTAGTGGAAAAACACCATCATGAAGACCAAGGAACTCACCACATACAGGTCAGAGATAAAGTTGTGTAGGGAAGTTTGAAGCAGGTTTAGGTTATAAAAACATATCCCAAGCTCTGAGCATTCCTAAGAGCACTGTGAAAATCCATCATCCAAAAATAAAAAAAAGAAGAGCACTGGTTACTAAAGCAGCCAAAAGACCTATGGTCACTCTGGAGGAGCTGCAGAGATCCACAGTTCAGGTGAGAGAATCTGTTTACAATCCACAAATCTGACCTTTATGGAAAAGTGGCAAGAAGAAAACCATTGTTGAAAGAAAGACAAGAAAGTGCACTAGATTTAGACTGGCTTAGTTGCAGTGCTAACAGATACAACAGTCTTACACACTGCTTTTGTATAACTTTATGCTTTTACTCCTGGTGCAAAATTCAAGCAGTTCAGCTTGGTTTGATGGCTTGTGATCATCCATACAACAGTTATAACAGTTGGACTCGGCAAGCTTGGATAGAGTTAACTACTCCGGTTTCTCATCTGTGTTTCTTCAAGAGCAAGGATGGAGGCAGATGCCTTCTGTGTTGCAGTTTTTCTCATTGTTTTACCCAATTCCCAGACGATGAAGTCTCCATTTACACTGCTAAAAAAGTTATAAAATAAAAAAACTTCTCAAACATTCTCCACTGCCTCTCACAGAACCAACTGCTGTAGACGTCGCTGAAGCTTCAAAGACCATTCTGGAGACCTTCAAATAGATCTTCTCCACCTTTATCTGGAAGTGATTACTTGAAAACAAAAATATTATCACAGTCAGGTGTCCATCCAGCTGTCCAATAAAACCGAGTCTCCACTAGAGAATGAAACTCTACATCAGTGGTTCTTGAACTGGTCCGCAGGGCCCAGATGGTTCTGATTCTGTCTCCAACCCAAACTGGAAACACAGAGGGATACATTAAACCCTGAGGTCTCACTGAATGGAAAACCGAACTGGCAGTGGAATTTTATGTTGCGTAAAAGACGTGAAATCTGATTACTTCGCATTACTTTGGGGCTACTGATTGTTTTGGAAAGCTTGGACCACCTGAATATACAACCATAATATCGTCTCTTCCTTCTCTCTTTCATTCAAAACTAGTTACAGTGACCCAGAAACTTTTCAGTTTATGAAGACTTGGATGAAGATTTAGGGTCTTATTTTTGGACCGCATGCATTAAATTACACACCATTCAGATAAATTTAGGGTGTATCGGTGTGTCTTTGGTATTGTGAGAGTGAGAGAAAATGCGCAAAAAGCACGTAACATGAACCAATCAGTGTGTCAGTTGTCATTCGCTTTAAGAGGCAGGTGTGCTCTGACTTTGGGGCGTTCAAATCTTAACAGGGTGAAACTTTTGTGCATCTCATCACAGAATACTGACCTGCAGATGCATTTCTGAGTGGAGAAGGTACAGAATATTGTGTTATTGGTACCATTTTGTTGTTGGGTTGGTTTTTATGGGAGTTTTTATGGGGCTTCTTTTGGCCACATCATGCGTCTTTACTGTACATACTTACGTCACATGTACAGCCTTTAAAAGAGGATTCGGCTCAGTTTTACTGAACGCGAGCAGCTGGTGGAGCAATGGAGACTTCAGAAGGGGAAACTTAGACCTCAGTAGTTCATTCACTCATAGTAAAACCAAAGAAACGAAGGAGTGAAGTTTTTGACTGAGCACTCTTACTCTTTCTCTTTGACTGAACATAACCTGGAATCGGATTCATCCTAGGTGAAAGGAGACCGCATCACACCCGCACAGCTTAAAATGATTCTTCCGCATGCTTTGAGCAATTTGTGCCATTCTCACCAGAGAGGGCCCTAAATCCCCCAAATCCCAAAACTTACGAACATCCGCTTTAATGTGAGAAGCATTGCATCGTGTTTTAATTAGCGTTTTCCACACTACTACACTTCCCAATGTAACTTGTGCTCAACGTCTTTTTAATGTCAAATTGATGATGTCCAAACAGCACTCACCCTCAGCCCTGGTCTTCCCATTCTCCAGCAAACCCCAAGCCACGAATCATCTGGATACAAAACAAATAGCTTTTTGTGAGGCATTTAAGGTCCAAATGGAGAAGAAACTGAACAAAGAACGGCAAAAAAAGGCTGAAGAATTCACCAGCATCTGTCTGTGTACGGGGGTTTGGGGTGGGGGGGGGTGGTAATGATTGTGTCTGTGGTGTGGCGGGTAGTGCAATCAGACAGAGGCCGTCTGAACCTGCCGGCCCCGCTGCCCTACAGCGGCTGGCACATTTACTCACACACCTGTCAGTGTCTTGGGAAGGGCATCAGCCCAAGTGTGTGTGTGTGGGTGTCTGTGTGTGTGTGTGTTCATGCTGACTCGGCCTGACACCGAGCAGGAGATGCTGGAACTGATTAGAGCTGAGCGAGCGCGAGAGGAGAACGAGGAGAATCCGAGAGAGAGAGAGAGAGAGAGAGAGAGAGCGCAGGGAAAACAGGTTAACTCGGATAACTCCGTGGCCATGCGCCCGGTGTCAGGAACGCTTTGGCTATGTGTCTTTCATTTCTGCTCACTAGCTGCGGTTGGGCCGCCTGCCACGCCGCCGTGCCTCTTAGCCAAGCTGATGTGAGCTGGATCTGCGGTTGAACTGGATGCTGTAGAGCTCACAGACAGCTGAGTCTACAGTAACAGCTTAGAGAGGTGGAAAGGCGTGAAAGACGACATTTTTCAGGTCCAATTTTGAGGTTTACGTACAGAAAAAACTATGCATTTACACAAACAGTATATGGTGGACATTGTCGGGGTGGCAGAAAGATTACAGATCTTATGTGGTGGCCCACTGCTCATCCTGACCAATAAAAGCCTTAAAAAAAACTGTAAAAGGGCTAAAAAACAATCCAGCTCAGAGTTTTCACTTCATTTCTTAGCCAGCAAAGAAAATGGTAACTTGTTCTTATGGCCTACAACACTATTACCAGGCAACCAGGTACCCCGGGTGAGCAAGACTACACATTGTTGGTAAGTTGTGAGTGGTGGGGGACACTTTATTATGCAATAATATGCAATAATGCATGTTAAAAACGGCAAAAAACTATAAGGTTGATTTTGTTAAAAGTTAAATATTTTTTGTTAAATATTTTAATTTGGTTTAAATAAGATGGTACTCTTAATCACAATAGCTTAAATATACTGGTCTTAGTGTGGAGGGGGAATACGGGTCTCTATTAGTGAACTACAGTTGTAAGAGAGAACAGAACCACTGCTTATTATACAGTTATTACTGTGTGTGTTGTGTAATTATTTATGTTTATTGAGTTTAGTTGTGGCAGTTGCACTAATGTAGTGTTATTCACCCTTTTGGTGTTAGTGCGGATGGTGAATAAGAGTCTACCCCCTATTAGGTGTAATTATTGGAAGAGAAATACACTTCTCGTGTGATTATTACTTTGTGTTTATGTTTAGTTTAGTTGTTGTGATTTCACTGGTGGAGATATATGTTCTTCCTCCAGGTGACTCTCTATTGGTGTCAGAAGTGGGATCAGGCCCCCCTACAAAACAGGAGGGACCTTAATCAATGAGTGGGACCGGTGGACGAGATTCCCCCTGAAGACATGCCTCCACCAGAAGCTAGACTGCTACACTAACCTCGTCCATTCCCTCATTTCTGATACCCCACCATTCCAGAAGCTTATAATGGCACGTAAAGCGGCAACCATCCTTCTTCTGACGGATTCATTAGCCACGGAAGATTAAAAGAAAAAAATAAATGTCTACCTTACCACAGCAACTCGCGTCTCCATTTCAATTGCAGGCCGAGCGAGAGAGTAAGAGTGACAGCGGGTGCGCGAGAGAGAGCACAATCCTATTATTGAGAGGGCAGCTTCAACAGTCCTTAACAACGACAAATTAATCATCCCGCTAATGCCTGGAGAACACTCTGACTTCTACTCCTCTTCCTTTAAATCCTTTAAAAGGTAGAGCGTAGCTTCAACTTGTTGGAGTGCTGTTAACACATGGTGTAGATGGATGTTTGAGGAACATGTTTGATAAGCACTATAAAACAGAGATACATTTACAAATACCACTTAGGGCCCTATTTTAGCGATCTACCACAGCTTATTTAGGGCATATCAGTGTGTCTTTGCTATCATAACGACAGGAAAAGTACACCTTGTGCGGCTCAAAACATGCAAAAGGCATGTATTCATTCCCTTTAAGAGTCAGTTGTGCTCTGACTTTTGTGGTTTTGTGGTTTTTGCTATTTCAGGGGCGCAGCTACCTGAACGTTTCCAACACTCCAACGGAAACCGACCTGCTCATTCACACTCATTCATTCTGTTTATTGTTGATAAACAGTTGTTACATCATGTAACAGTTTCTGAGGCTGGTAACTTTGATGAACTTAACCTGTGCAACAGAGGTAACTCTTGGTCTTCCTTTCCTGGAATGGTCCTGATGAGAACCAGTTTCATCATAGAGTTTTTAATGGTCTCTGTGACTGCAGTTAAAGATAAATACCAACTCTACCTCTTTACAACACAACTCATGCCTCAAAAACATTAAGAGACAAGTAAATTAACTCTTGACGAGTTCAGCACAGCTGTTAACTGAAAGCCTGATTTCCAGGGGACTCTACCTCATAAAGCTGACTGAGAAAATCCAGCCAAGAACATAGTCTGGTTTGTTTTAAATGTTTTTTTTGTTGACTAAACATATCCATATTTTTTATTCATAGTTTGGATGACTTTAGTATTCATCTACAATGCAGATTTTGTTTTATAACAAAAAAAAAACACTAAATTTAAGATTTAAGAATTTAAGTGTCTTAACTTGTAATGTAAATTAACAAAACAAAAAAAAAAAATATATATATATATATATATATATATACATATATATATATATATATTAATATATTTGTGAAAATGTAAATAAAAGAACTCCCTCTATAACTGGACAACAAAGTAAGATCTAATTAAGAATTCTCTTAAAACATAGCAAGATGTGTTAGGTGGACTTTAGATGCAGCCCAGCCACAGTAGGGTCGGAGCAAAAAATAAATAAAAGAATAAATAAAACTAATAAACAGATCCAACCATATGAAACGCTACAAAGCCCATCATTCCTGAAAATGTTTTCTCCAAATTCAGTATCGATTTTGCTTTTTGCTTTATATTTTTTCGCTCTCGTCGGGAGAGCAGCTATTGATTAAAAGGCTGGAGAGAAACACCACGGGCCACTCGTCATTACCAAATAAGTGAAAGTCTTAATAGGAAAGAAGATATAGCTTAACCAGAAGAGCCAGCACTGCTGCGCTTCGATTTACTGCTGCAGACGCCAGCTGTGAAGCTCTGGGCGAGTTCAGCAAATAAAATGCCTTTTGCCAATTAAAGAGGAGAATGCAAATTCATTTAAAGCCTTTAAAACGTGTTGTAAAGTTATCTGTTAGCTCTGAGCAGCGTAATTAAAGGCTGATCCATATGAAGAAATGTAGCTTTCCATAACATCACATTTGCTCTTTACTTGGCAAAAAAAACATCTTTACAGCAGCATATATCTGTGTTTGATCTTTTTGTGTCTGTTTGATCAGTTTTTTTTTATGAAAATAATCAAACCCAGCTGGTCTTAGTGAGCGAAAATCACTGATGACACATTAAAAAATGCGTCATTGTCCCAGAAAAACTCTGAAATATCACAAATGAAAAACATAAAATACTGATCAATCAGACAAAACTGTTCCTCATAAAAAGAATATGAAGAAGAAATGAATGCCATATGCTCTGAAGCAAAGACAAATAAGACCATCAGTATGGTAAGTATTGACAACAAGTCCAAAAGACAAGGTCCATTATGGTATTGGGTTGTGTTATTTCCTTTTGTTATACAGCAAAAAAAAGTACACTGTATTGTAAGACCAACATTTGCTGCTTTCAGTGTGTCTTTGCTATCATAACGACGGGAAAAGTACACCTTGCTATGTTCGAAACTTGTAAAAGGCATGTACTCATTCTCTTAATTAATCACGGGTGTGTTTTTGGCAACAAATATCTGTATAGTGGCATATATCTGTGTTCAATCCATTTGTGTCTGTTTGATCATGTTTTTTAGTTAAAATAATCAAACCCAGCTGGTCTTAGTCAGCTAAAATCACTGATGACACATTAAAGAATGCATCATTATTTCAGAAAAACTCATAAATATCACAAATGAAAAACATTAAAAAAATACTGATGAATCAGACAAAACTTTTCCTCGTATGAAGAATATGAGGAAGAAATGAACAACAAAGACAAAAGACAAAAGCTTCTGATAGGCTAGTCAACTAGCAAAGACAAAAACGACCATCAGCAACAAAGTACTGGCAACAAGTCCAAAATCCAAGGACTGATATGGTATGGGGTCGCTTTTGGTGCTTTTTTTAGTCCTAATACAGCCCCTATAACTAAATTCTCTTAAGGATTTGATCCTCCTCGACTTTTGCCATTTGTCTCCCTCGAGACCTTTTGATGCGAGTGAGCTGGGAAGGGAGCAGTAATCAGGGTTTACTGGGAGACACTTGATGAGCGACTGGGTTTGGACTGAGCATGTCTGGCGGGGCCCCCTCCAGGGTTTTGACCTAAGACTCTAAAACCTCTACAAACGAAAGCAGCAGCATTAAGCTTCACTAATCTCTCAGACAGACATGACAGGAGTCCCAGCATGTTCAAACAGATCGAGCTGTAATGTGAGTTTAATTTACTCTGACAAAATCGGTAAGAAAGGGACGTTTGAATGTAAGTGAAAATGAAACGCGTGTAAAAGCGAAAAAATAGAGACTAAAAACGGGGATGTGCTGTACCTGAATTGCACTGAAATAGAAAAAGCATGCGTCAGGCTCGATCTACGGTAAGAAAAGAAATCTACAATTTTTTGTAGCAGGTTTATAGCATTTGACAGATGCAATTTGATACCAGGACAGAAACCAGTGTGGCTCATGATTGAATGCAGTGGTGGAAGTCTTGCCCATTGAATCCTAAAGAGTATGATGATGTACTTCCCAGAGAATCGAACCCCAGTCTTTTGATATTGAATCAGTGTTTCTGAAAGTGTTCATTTTCCAAAAAGTGTAGGCCCTCCAAATACATGTATCTCTCTAATTTGTCCATCAAGGGACAAAGAAAATCTTCTTCGGAACTGCAGATCTCTCTTTGCTCAGCTTCTTCAGCTCCTTCTTCAAGTCTTTGAGTGTTTTCACACCTGTAGTTGGTTTCTATGGTCCGGATCAGTTGATGAGTTTGTTTACTTGGAGCAGTGAACGCAGCACAGACCGCGCGTGTAAACAGCATGGAGCAGCAGAGACAGTGTTTGTTTATAGCTGTGGTAATTAGCGTTATCTGGCTAATATATAAGATTAAACTGCACCTTATCAGCAGTTAAATCAAATTAAAGGAGTATATTTGATAGCTGGGTAGGATTGAGACCAGTTGAGTTCATTTAGGACTGGACCAAGGCCACCTCCACTAGCTGGTGTTCTTTGTTTTTTGTCCTTAGAAAAACAAAGAGCAACAATTGACAGAATTGTCAAACATTGGCAGAATAGATTGGTGGAACCACTGTTAAAAACAGAAGAATATAAATGAAGGCTCCAGAAAAAGTTCTACAAGGAGACTCTTATGCTACATCATCTGTACCATGACCAATCACCAGCTTCCATTTGACTTTGAAAAGACCTCTATTTACATGGACCAGTCTAGAATTGGCAGTATGTTTAAGATATGGTAAAATTTGACTCATCAGTGAACTCTTGACATTATTAAGGCCACTTCGACCATATCATTCATTTTCTTAAACTTTTTTTGATTTTGGTGAAGTCAATAATGTCAATGATGTGACGACTGGGAATAGTTTAGATATTTTGTCCCTACAATCTACATTAAACATCCGTAAATAGTGAAATGTTATTGTAACTATTTTTATAATTATAATTTAAAGATGATTTGATGAAGATAATTTAGTCCCATTCAATTGCCCAGGATTTGGCCCCACCCCTGTCTTCCATATACAACACGATCTGTGAGGGTCCAAATGTTACTTGATGGGCCTAAGCCTAAAACTTATTGTTACAATTATTTAAGTTACAATTATTGTTTTCTAACAACTCGTAGAAATTTGTTTCATTAAGGTTTTTTTCTGGAACAAATGCTTGGCTTTCAAGTTATTAAACAATAGTGGTGAAACATGGTGGCGGTAGTGTGATGGTATAGGGATGCTCTGCTGCATCAGATCTTCATTGTCATTCTAGCATTGAGAGAACTCTAAATAGTCTTTTTTGTCAGATTTGTGTGCAGATAAGTCTGCTGAAAATTCAGACTTAAAGGTAAAGTAGATTTCCGATGGTTTTGACGTACAGTAATGTGACTTCATAGAATCCCTCACTGTGCTGTATTACTGAGCCATGTCAAATACTGACAGTACCTATCAAGTTTATACTGTCATAAACGTTACTGGGAGATGAGCCGTGATTTCAGCGCTGAAGCCATCACTTCTGATGGAGTGGAAGAGTTTCAGCAGCTCCTTTCAGTGAGTGCAAAACAGTTTCAGTCCCAGTGCGGTATTAGGATGTTGGAAAATTTTCAAAAGAAGGTCATATGAGAGAGAGAGAGAGCACTGAAGTGGAAGGCAGTGTGAGAGACTACAGTGAAAATACCCCTCAATTTGTGTAAATATTTTATAAGATTTCCTCATGGGACAACACTGAATATATGATACTTTGATACAGTGTAAAGTAGTCAGTGTACAACTTGTATAACAGTGTAAATTTGCTGTGCAGTCAAAATAACTGAACATACAGCGATTAAAATTCAAACCACTGGTCAAACTAGGTGCCATATTACTCATTTGTAATATAATGTCTCAGGTGTGAATGGGGAGCAGGCGTTTTGGGTACAATTCTCTCATACTGGCCACTGGATATTCAACATGTCACTCCAATCTGCATGGATCTGTCCTAGTAGATAGCCTCTTCTGAAGCTGATGCACAAGAAAGCCTGCTAACAGTTTGCTGAAGACAAGCAGTGCAGGAGCATGGATTACTGAAACCATTTCTGAGTTTGTGCCTTAAGTCCAATTTATACCTATGCAGTAGTCTACGTTTATCCAGCAAGAGTGCGCTATGCAATGGAATGCGTTTATACTTCTGCGTGTGCGTATCAGCGGCTCTGCGTCATTCTGCAGTTTAAACTGCGAAGGCGGGAATGTGTGGGCGGGAATCACCAGTGGTCCAATCACATCTGCGTCTGTCTGCGTCTTGCGATGTGTTGCTACAAGAGTTGTGCAGCGAGCTACAGTGTAACAGGGTGGAAGCATGCATATGAGAGAAAAAAAAATGATAAAAAAAAGTGATTCAGCTTAAAATATGATTTTTCTCAAAAACCTTGAGTCATTTTTTAAAAGTGCCCATGACATCATGTTTTTACTTTCATATCCATGTCTTCCCAGAAAAGCAGTGACAGACCTGCCATTAATGACGTACGCTATGAACTATATACCAGTGCCATATAACTGATTACTCAGAGGTTTGGTAATGGCCCAATACAGTCACTAAAAATAAAACTACATATCTGTGAGTCTCTATCCAACAGTCTTATCGAGCCACATCATGGCTCTCTGTTATATAGAAGAGCAGAGGCTGCTGGTGGCACCAAGCTCATAATGGTGTGATTGATGGCCGGTTTATGACCCCTGAACTGCAGAGCTATTGAACTCCATCTGCTAATGGCTCTCTCTCAGCTCCTCTGATTACATGCAACAACTTAACAGCTAATCAAACAGAGACGCTCCATGAAGCATGTGGACATTCATCGCTGCCCAACAGTAAATGGTTGGACTGGGAATTAGTGGTTGACAAATCGGGCTGGACTCGAGCGTTCACACTGGCTTTAAACAGCATTTCTCAAATGGTTTCCAGTCTTGGGTCAAGTTCATGTTTTTGGTTTTCAGGCTTATGTTCATCTTCTGTTCATAATCTGCATTCCACATCTAACAAAGCTTGTTATGTATCTGTATTTTTATATCCACTTGTATTACTGAAGATCTTTTAAAGGAAAGATATGAAAATCATTATTAATGTGTGGATTTGAGTGATTTAGAGTATTTTAATAAAGTATAACTGCATTTACATTGTTTTATTTGATTACTCTAAAAATGAAAATATTGCTAATTATTCAACATTAGGGGAATGCAGGCTTAACGTTAGTGTGTGTTCTTAAATTTGGAAGAAAAATATATGTTAAAAGTATCATATTCTCACTGATATGTGATAAGAATGGATTTATCCGAATTCAATCCAATTCAAATTCAATTTAGCATTCTGTAAGGTGAATTTGATTCTACTTCAATTTCATTCATTAAATGGAATTAAATTCTGAAATCCTGAAATCCAGGGGGAAAATGCATTTTGTTTCTGCACCATAAACTCAATGAAGGCAGTCTGAGATGCTTGGTCTTGGTTGGAGAAGGGAGCAGGTCTAACCAAATGAGTAGGTCAGTCTGGCTTCACCTCTGGCCTCTACTGTGTAGCTTCTGGTCGCAAATTTGACAACATTGTGGAAAATTGTGGCTTCATTTCTATAAAACAGAAGAGAATGGAATCATACTGACATGTTTTTGCGGTCAATGGTTTGACCAGTGCCTTTAGAAATGATTTATTAATCTTGGCTCTGATTATCTAAATACCTTCCTGATTATTAGAGACTGGTGTGCTGTACCTGAACTGTTTAGGATGTAAGATCTTTAGTATTTGATAAAGATAATTACTAATATTATTGGTACACACAGGATTGGTTTCCTGGACAGGTATTAAACCTAGTCTTAAGCCATATCTGGACAGGATTAGTATCTTAGGGGGATGTCTGTATAAAATATTTCACACTTCTACTCAAGTGATAAAACTCTTGCATCCGGACTGCAACTGAAAAAAAACAGCAAGGAGGACCAGTAAATTTTTTCTTAACTTTCTCGGCCGTATGACATCACGTTCAGTAGCTCCTCCATTTCCACTCGCTGTTGTGTTTTACATGGATCTCTGTGGAAATGCGTGCCCAAAATGCGCGGCAGAGGACAAATACTGGAGCTATTTTATTAAATGTAAGATGACGAAACTCAGAGATGTGCGTCCAGACAGGATTAAAATTACTGGAGGACCACAGAGTTCAGAGTTCAGCGAAAAACAGTAGATAATTCATCCTCTTTAACTCTCTCAGAGGACGTCTGAGAAAAACACATACATGGTGGTTCCTTTCAGGGAATAAAATCACAGAGGATCCCCAATAAAAGAGAAATTTAACCTCAGAAACCCCTGAGAAACTAATTCCATCTGGATTAGGCTACACAGATTTAGACTACATATCTCTTTCAATGGAAAATCACCATTCAACATGGTCCAAGACCAGGCTTAATCTTTCTCTAGGAGACTGACAGGGAAAGTGTTTAAGATAAACTGAACATTAATACTTGGAAAAACAATGATTTGGACATTTCCTACCGTCATGTAAAACACACCTCAAATGAAAAGCTACTGACTCTCTATTTCCTCTATATCTAATTACAGCAGAACCGGAGCTGCTATTACACTATTATTACTTCATTATTCACTTGTTTGCCTGTTAAGATGCATTAATAAACCGAGAGCGGCTATTTGGTTACGCCTACAGTACATCTCTGGTGGAGCTCGGCACACATGGGCCTGATTCATTCTGTGGAGTGAACCAGATCCGCCTTCCCCTCACACTTGCTGCGTTTCCAGAGCTGCGTTAATGGAACTGTCTGCAGGATCAGCAGAATTTGAGAAAGCAGTCCGAAATACACAGCGTGCAGGAGTGCTAGAGAGAGGCTAGAGCTGATCTCAGATGAAATTCAGTATCATAGAGAGCCTACAGTTATATTCCACAGCAAGCAGGACCACAGCCAGCAGGCTTTATATACAGTATATACAGTTTATACAGATTTTCTACCATCAACAATACGTCAATAAAGCCTATTATAGCAAATCACATGTTATTATATTATGTATTGTATTCTCAACATTTCAGAACAATTCAGAAAAATTGGAATAGTATGGAAAATGCTAATAAAAAAATCCACAGTTACTTGCATTTCCTTTTTTTTACATTGGTAATAAAAAGTATGTGAACATTTCTGGATTTCAGAGTTTTCTGCCTAGATTTGTCATAAAATGTAAAAATCTGATCTTCATCCAAGTCAAGGGTATTGACAAATATACTAGTAAAAGAATATTAATGACAATTTACTTTTTATTTCAGTAATTCAGGTCTAAATGTCAACTAATGTATTATATAAATATATTAAACACATACACACATAGAGATCTATTTTAAGCATTTTTTCTTCTTTTTTACTCTGAATAATTATGACTTACAGTCAATGAAAACCCCAAAAATCACTGGATCCAAAAATTAGAATATTATATATATATATTATAAAAGACCAATTGGTACTTTCGACAGTGTGGGCAGTGTGCCAAGTCCTGCTGGAAAATAATATCCGCATCTCCATAAACGTTTTTCTCAGCCGAGGGAAACATGAAGTGTTGCAATGCACCTTGGACTTGGTAATAAAACACAGTGGATCAACACCAGCAGATGACATGCCTCTCCAAACCATCACTGATCATCAGAGAATTATTAATTATTAATTTCTTTTTTTTGTAAATCAAGGGAGCAGAGTCTGGAGGAAGAGTGGAGAGACACACAGTCACACAGTCCAAGCTGCTCGAGATCTAGAGTGAAGTTTCTACAATCAGTAATGGTACAATTCTCTCTCCCTCTCTCTCTCTCTCCCTCTATCTCTCTCTCTCTCTCTCTCTCTTTCTCATAGTGTATGTAAACTGTGTATCTCAATCCAGCATAAACATAAAACAGGTTAGATGCAGAAGCTGTGATAAATAATCCATATACTGATTCTGACTGGGGAACACTCGTGCACTCTGGGCCACAGGCCTGGAGAAAGATGGAAGCTCTATCTCTTTGGGTTGGCTGTGAAGACGTGTGTGTGTGCATCTGTGTGTGTGTGTGTTTGTACAGCTGAGATTGCTGTGAGTGAAGCTAGTTGGTCAGAAGGACAGGGGCCAGGGCCAGGGCTGTGATTACCCAGCACAGACAGCAGGTGCTCGGGACACCACACTTCAAACCACTGCTGTCATCCCCCTTATCTCTCAATAGTCACTCAGCTTTTTAATGTAAAGGCCGAATGTGCCTGGTTCAGCCCGGTCCAGCCCGGCTGAGGAACAGAGAGGGGAGCTTATATCTAAAAAGCCAGAGTTCACCTGTGAAACGCTGCAGAGCTGCCGTCTTGAAAGGGAGACATTCAAGGGGTCCCTAGCAAAAGCAGGGAAGGGGTTACATAAAGTTCAGATTCATATCTACCTTTCTGATTATGCTACAGCTGCCTCCACAAGCATAAGAAATTCAGCTGAAGCAAGTATACAGCTCTGGAAAAATATATAGATTTTTATTTTTTTATTTTACCAAATTGAAAACTTCTGGAATAAAATCAAGAGAAAGACTGATGATCACAAGCCATCAAAAAAAGCAAAACTGCTTGAATTCTCTGCTTGCACCAGGAGTAAAGCAGCATAAAGTTATCCAAAAACAGTGTGTAAGACTGGTGGAGGAGAACATGCCAAGATGCATTAAAAAAAACTGTGATTAAAAAACAGGCTTATTTCACCAAATATTGATTTCTGAGACTGAAATTGCTGCCCCATTCTTCTTTATAAAACAGCTCAAGCTCAGCCAGCCGGTTTTTATGTCTTGCTCAATAGAATTTAAGACCGGGCCATTACAACACATGAATATTATTTGATTTAAACCATTCCACTCTAGCTCTGGCTGTACGTTTAGGGTCATCGTCTTGCTGGAAGGTGAATCTCCTTCCCAGTCCCAAGTGTTTTGCAGCCTTCACCAGGTTTTCTTCCAGGATTGTTCTGTATTTATCTCCATCCATCTTTCCATCAACTCTGACCAACTTCCCTGTCCCTACCGAAGAAAAACATCCCCACAGCATGATGCTGCCACCACCATGTTTCTTATGATAGTTGTCCTGTCCTATACAGATTCTCCCACCTGAGCTGTGGATCTCTGCAGCTCCTCCAGAGTGACCATTGGCCTCTTGGCTGCTTCCAATCTGTCAGTTTGGGTGGACCATGGCCATGTCCTGGTAGGTTAGCAGATGTAGAATACGTCTTTATAAACAGAAATGAAAGAAATCTGAAGGGAATCTGTTACACTCAATCTGCTTCATGATATGATGGATACACTGGAAGGGAGTTGGTTTCTAGCAGGGGCCAGAATTGGACACAACACCTGGAAAGACAACTTGCTGAACCATTCTACACCAGTCTGCAGGGTGAAACCAAAACTAAACGTACTACATGTACAGTACTGTATACAATATAACAAACACACAGGCCTTGATTTGGTCTGGAAATTCCGGTGTAATTCTGCACCCAAAGCATTTAAAGTTCTTGTGAGTGTAAAGTCTGCCACATCTCCTAGACATATTTTTCTCAGCCGTCATAAATCTCCGTTATCTCCTCACCGAGCTGCACACTTTCCCGCCCCGTGAAAATAAATACAATGCATTAAAACATTAGATACAGCATTGATTAATTCCTCCCACTAAATGGCATCAGAAACATGGTGCTTCACGATCGATCACCCCTGTGCAAGGCAAGGTGTGTTCAGACACTCATTGTGAGGTTGTGGCCTCATCAGCTTTATGACGTTGTGTGTGAACATTAGACAAATATTAAGCAGATGATTTATAATGATGAGTCATGTCTCGCTTAATAACTCTGCAGTATCATCCAGACATGTGAATCAGAGGGGAGGAGGAACGTCTGCTGCCTCCATACTTGACAGACTTATAAAACACGTATTGACAAAACGGACAAAAAGGAATAGAACAAAACTTTATATATGTGTAATTCAGGGGCAGTTTCTTCATTAGGGGCAATTGGTGACGCACCACCAACAAAGGTGTTGAAAGTATTCACATTCATTACTCTGTAGGTAGAAGTACTGATACTACAGTTTGAAATACTTCTGTGGAAGTTGAAGTATCAACTCAAACTTTTTACTCTTTAAGTAAAAGTGTACAAAGTATTGCTTTCAAAACTACTTAAAGTATAAAAGTAAAAATAACATAAAGAAAAGCGAAACTACAGAGTTCTATAGTGCACTACCCCCTCCCCCCTCCCCAAAACACATTTTTCTAAAAGCCATAATAACTATATTGTTATATTAAAATAGTAATAGTGTCCCTCTGAAAGAATATGATTTTTACTTTCTTGACAGCACTAGTTCTTACCTTCGTATAAAATAACATATTATGGCAAGCAATTTTAGTGCATTTTTTGGTTTGAGAATTATTTGCACATTGTACAGACATGCTACATACTTCAAATTATGAAAAACAATAAAAACAGACACAAATGAATGTTTTGTTTTACTTGAGAATAGCAATATTGACTCATTTTCTGCTGCTGCAGTTAAATAATTCTAAATTTTGGAAATTTGGGAAGCTGAAGTACCCACAGCAAGCACCGCATTACATACTGGTATAGTATCCTTCTGAAATAATACAAATTTTATTTGCTTGACAGCACTAGTTCTTACAATTATGTAAAAAAAAAACATATTATTTAAAAAGATTTTAGAGCATTTATTTGGTTTGGTAATTATTTGCACATTGTACAGACAAGCTACATACTTCAGATTATGAAAACCAATAAAAACAGACAAAAATTATTTTTTTTTGTTTTACTGGAAAATAGCAATATTGGACCATTTTCTTCTGCTGCAGTTAAATAATTCCCACAACAAGCACCACTATTACATACTGGTATAGTATCCGTTTGAAATAATACGAATTGTATTTGCTTGGCAGCACTAGTTCTTACTGTTGTGTAAAATAACATATTATTCCAAGCAATTTTTGCACATTTTGTGGGTTTGAGAATTATTTGCACATTGTACAGATGAGCTACTTACTTCAAATGATAAAAAACAGACAAAATATAATTTTTTGTTTCACTGGAAAATAGCAATATTGTACCATTTTCTTCTGCTGCAGTTAAATAATTCTAAATTTAAGAAATTTGGGAAGCTGCAGTCCCCACAGCAAGCACCCCCTACTACCCACACATCTGGCTATTCGATGCTAACAAATGAGAAACATGGAAAAATGTGCTTATTTTTTATTTTTTTTGCTACAAAACACTAAACTACTTATGAAGAATCTTAGAATATGTACTGTCCACACAGAATCTCTGATTGTTTCAACAAGCTGAAGAATAATCTGCAACACATCTCAGATCTCAGTGTTATCTTTATAGCTACTTCTAAAGCTTAAATCTAAATCAAATCTGCATCTGTTCTCCTGATCTGATCTTTCATCTCATCTAGTGCTGAGCAAGAGAGAAAAACAGAGACCGTGACAAACTGAGAGGAACAGAGAGAGAAAGAGAGAGAGAGAGAGAGAGACAGAGAGAGAGAGAGAATGAGATTGAGAATTATAGGGGTGGGGAGTTACGACTGTTGACCACAAGGACAAGGGCAGATGAAATACAGTATTTATCAGTGCCTTATCACCGCCGGGCACGCTGAACCACGGCCTGTGGGCAATCACTAATCTGTGAGGACCAGCTGACGCACGACAAACAGTGAAACCCGAGAGAAACCGAGAGAAACTGAGCTGAGTATTAGAGAACACAAACGCTTATAAACAAAAACAGAAACTCCATTTCTATTCGATAAAGCTGAACATGTTGAACATTGCAATGCAAACGCATCTCCCGGCTTTTGGAACACCAACACATTTTGATTTGCATAGATACAGCTTTTTGATCAGATGTATTGTTTTCATGTAGTTACGGATTCTTACATATATTCTTTTCACCATATACATGAATGGGGTGCAAAAGTAAAAGAATGTGCTCATCTAATGCCACAATAATATAAATACACTAGTAAGACTAGTAACCAACCACTAAGCAACACCACAGCAATCACTTGGGATATCATAGCAACCACAACCACCTAGCAACACTATTACAACCATCCAGCTACCACTTAGCAACAGCACAACAACCACTAAGGAAGATTTATTTATTTATTTATTTTTGTTCAAGAACTCTGGCCAAGTGGTTAGATACTATTTTTAACTATATTTTTTAATCGATTGGCTTCATTCAACCTGATTAGCTCCACTCCTGGTTGCCCTCTAGAGGTTTGCACTCATTTTCTGATATAACGGTGGAGATAGGAATTGCATAGGCTCTCCATTAACCAGCTCTGATAAATGTCTAATATCTGATACTAGAAATGGCTAAAAAAAGCACAGTTTATAAAAACTCTTCAGTAAAAACTTAGACTGATTCAGTCTCATATTGGAAACAAAAGTTAGTGTTTTGTTTAATGGAAAACTGGAAGTTAAACTCAGGGGTGTTTTTGCACGAGAACTATCTTTCCCACCATCGTTCATCATGATACAATCTGTTTCTCATGTCCTCCTGTTATTGGCCTTCTTGTGTACCTATGGAAACCTAACTTTTATCCCACAGTTTGAAGCTCTGAACGTTGCGACATCTAAAATCCAACTCAGATGTCATTTAGCAAAATGAACAAGATTTAAACCAACTTTTCGAATGTATCTTGAGTTTCCTGACATATGTTGCGTATAGTCTTTTCCTGTAAACTCCTCCACATCAATAAGCTCCAGATGTAACTGCAGAAATCAAAGTAAATAAAGTGACACATTTTTTTTTCGCCTTTTACAAGAGGTCAAAAATTACAGATGGAGCTTTGAAGATGTTCTGAAGTATGAGTGTCTGGGGATGAGCGGAGAGAGAAAGATAAAAAAGAAAAGAAGGGAGAGACATATAGATGGTGGTGGGGGGGTGGGGGGGCTAAGCAGCGTGAACACGCATGAACATGTGCGGATGAGTAATGGGAGCTTCAAATTGAGTGAATCGCTATACAGCAGCGTGAGCTACAGATCCTGTCGTACTACTTCTTCGTTTTATTGTAATGTGGGGTGATAAAATATCCCCTGATTCACTCAAACCCCTCCCAGCCCATCCCACCCAGGTTTAATGCAGTAAAATAAATATCAAACTGCGCAATTAAGCGTGCTACGCAGATGATACCGAGCTGAAAATTGAGTTTACAGTGGAGCTGATCCTAACCATCTGTTTCTGAAGAAGTGTGAGAAACATCTCTTCACACCAGGTAAGTGTTTTATTATGTCCTGAAGAATCAGAAACTGTAATGGAACGGTCTGACTGGCGAGAATTTATGCAGCATCCAATTTTTAGTGCGAGGTAACATTTCCTGCCAAACAGACTCAAAATAAAAACCTAAAAAAAAGAGGTGCACACAAGTTGAGTTTTGTTGTGTCTAAATTTGAATGTTTAACTTGAGATCAGTTCCATTTTAAAGCATAATTGTTGATATCGACTAGTGACTTTTATTTTGACACAATCTGTTTGTTTGCATTAGTTACTTTTATTTTGACACAGTATTGCTATTGATACTGATGTTTATATCAGTGCATTCAGAATAATAAAATACTATGACTGATTGGGTGAGTTGGTGGTTAATTTAGTGTTGTTTTATGCATGAGAACTGTTCATTAGTTTGGGATGAGTTCAGACTGAGTTAGGGGTGAGTTTGGGATGAGTTTGTGATCAGTTTAGGATGAGTGTCAGGTGGGTTTGGGATGAGTTTAGGGTGACTAGGATGGGTTTGTGATGAGTTTAGGATGAGTTTGGGAAAAGTTTTGGATAGGTTAGAGGTGAGATTGGGATGAGTTGGGGGAAATTTGCAATGTGTTAGGGATCAGTTTGGGGTGAGTTTAGGATGAGTTTGGGGTGAGTTAGGGGTGAGTTTGGGGTGAGCTATAGGGGTAAGTTTAGGATGAGTTTAGATTGAGTTAGGGGTGAGTTTGGGATGAGTTGGGGGAAAATTTGGAATGTGTTAGGGATCAGTTTGGGATGAGTTTAGAATGAGTTTAGGATGAGTTAGGGGTAAGTTTGAAATGTGTTAGGGATAAGTTTGTGATCAGTTTTGGGTGAATTTAGGATGAGTTTAGGGTGAGTTAGGGGTGAGTTTGGGATGAGTTAAGGGTAAGTTTGGAATGTGTTACGGATGAGTTTGTGATCAGTTTAGGGTGAGTTTGGGATGAGTTTGATATCAGTTTAAGATGAGTTCAGGGTGAGATATGGGTGAGTTTGGAATTCATTTGGGGTTTGTTTAGAATGAGTTTGGAATGAGTTAGGGGTGAGTTTTGGGATGAATTAGGGGAGGGATTGGGTTGAGTTCAGGATAAGTTTGGGTTGTGTTTGAAATGAGTTTAGAGTGAGTTTGGGATGAGTTGGGGTTGTGTTTGGAATGAGAACAAGTGCCCAGATCCTCTGAATCTTCTGGAAACTCCTTCAGGACTAGGCTACTGGATAACCATTCCAAGTTACTACCTCATGAAGCCAAAAGTGGGCAAAGCTGCCATTAAAGCGATAGCAATGTAGGAAATAATACAAATTAAGAAAAAAAAAAACATTGCCTGAGAAGGTGTGTGTGCAAACATTTGACTTGTACTGAATATTAAATATTTTGGATTTTATTCTGGTCATTTACTGTTGTGCAGATTTCATGTTAATGACCACAGGTTCTCACCTCCACCTGGCCTATCCTTCTCCTCAGTCACCTCGAGTTATACTGGAACTGAGGTAAAAGGCCGACTGGCCATCATCTCTCGTTCCTGCATTAACTCCTGCACACACACACAGAGAGTGAAAGGAGAGAGAGAAAATGAAAACTCAATTAATGAGGAAATGAGAGAGGAACAGAGCTTTAGTGAGGCTCTTTATCTCTGCATGCTCCCAACACCCTGAAGAAAACAAATGTAAACAGACGAGAACGCAACACAATAACTGCCTCACGACTGAATAAGCAGCAAAACCAACACACACACACACACAGCTCGGGTTGGACGTGATGTGTTTTATAAGTAGGGTTGTGAGGGTACACAAAAGTCACAGCTTGGTTCGCTCGTTCACGGTTTAGACCTCACGATTTGGTACAAGTTTGATAAAATTTACAATGTTTGACAAAGATTAACCAAGGTTTTTTTTTTTTTTCAACGTAATTTGAACAAACATATGAAAGTTCAAGTTTAACCCTCTGGGGACTGAGGCATGTCAGACACTGATATGCCTTGACATTTAAAAAAAAAAAAAAACATTTACCCACAGGCTTAGGAGCGGGTTTGATATTTGGGGAGGGGGGGCACAATTGCTAAAATGAATTAAAGCCCACCCTATAGTGACTTAGAACTATTTTATCCACCATTATTCATGGTAAAATCTGTTTTTCATGTCCTTGTGTACCTATGGAAGTGCAACTTTTATCCCATGTTTAAAGTTTTTTTTTTTATGGCCTAAAGAAGCTCTAGATGTTGCAACATCTAAAATCTAACTCATATGTCATTTAGCCAAATGTGCGAAGTTACAGTTAATCAAAAAAAAAGTATTTTTTTCTGTACTTCTGTTTATTATTAGTTACGTCCAACCAAGAAGGTGACTTTACAACCTAAACATGTTACTCCACATTACATTTACTGTTTGCATATGTGTGCAATGTCTGAGTTATATACATATGACATACAGATGACTGATCAGTTATCACCTAATATTTAAAATAATAGAGAGAGAGGGTGCTTTTCCTGGCGGGGGTGGAGATTTCGGCGCTCTTTCAAAATAAACGTTTTTATATATATAAATAAACAATTTCTGCTTTTTCTGCGGTATTATTTTTTGGTGGGGACAAATCCACCTAATTCTGATTAGGTCCCCCCTGGTTCCTATGACAATGCACATACCTAAAATAATTGGTTCAAAAAGTGTGGCTGGAGGATCTGCAGTGTACTACACGATTAGGATGCAGCCATTGCTTTCAACTGAATAACACAAACACTGACTATACTCTTCATTAAGGGCCAACACATGTTCTATAAAACAGAAACAGATCCAGACTGCTTCCTGAGCCCAGCTTTATAGAACCTGTGAGAACTTTCCTATGTGAAACTCACTCTGCACTGGTGCTTCCTAGAATGACAGTGAAGTCTGTGTTATACAAAAAAGAACAGATTTTTTAGGAGCCCCTCTGGGGAGCTCTGGATCACAGTGCTCCTGATACAGCTGAGGATCTGAAACACACATGGACAGAAGGTACCTGGATCCATTTTCATTTAATACATCCCCTGTTTTATAGCATCAAAAGAACAACATCAAAGAAATGTGTGTGCCTGAAACACATTGCCGACATTGTTTGAGAGCAAAAGACATAAGTCTGGAAGCTTTCGACTTGCACTGACCTCCATCAAGGCACCAGAACAGCTCTGATCCACTGAGGTATGGACTCTAGTAGACATTGAAAGGTGTCTGAGACTAATCATAGCAATCCTGTGAGTTGTGAGGTCAGGTGGGACCAACGCAACTCAATGCAATTCACAATTCACCTCTCTGTAGTTTCCATAGTTATGGCTGATTGATGTATGCATTACTTATATTAACAGTATTGATTATCGCTATCCCTTCAGTTATCAATCTGATCTCTTAGTAAAGTATATAACAGAGGCTTCAGGGAATGATGTAGGTAGGGTAGGTGGAAGTGGTTCACAGTGAGTGGGCTTTATTGTGTTCAGACTACGAGAGCTGGGTCAGGTGAGGTAGACCACCAATGGCTAATTCATATTTCTGGACAATAGCCACAGTGGTCATAAAAGCAAGGCTGAGTGCTGTGCGCGTGTTTGTGTGTAGCATTTAGAACAAATTCAGGCCGGTGTTTGGAGCAAGAGTGGTTTATGTCCCCTGACAAGTCCTTCGGGAGGGCAGAGGGACACTGTGGCATCTTTCGCCTGGACCTGTAAATGCCCCATAAAACGCATAATTAACCTCCACAAGCTGTAAACAATGGCTGTCTCCGGATACGGAACAAGTGTGTGTTTATGTGTGTGTAATATTCGCGAGTGCGCGTTCCTGAGTGTGCGAGAGAGGAGACACAAGGCGCCTGTTGTTTATCACAGTGAGGAAAGTTCAAAAGAGCGTTGTTCTATTTTGTGCACTGAATTCTATTAAAATAGCAGAAGCTCTGTGCCCATCAGGTGTTTTGCTTTCCTGAGACTATCACATGTTTTAGTAATGGTGTAAACAGTGGAACATTGCAGCAAATGTTGCGCACTTCTTAAATCTCACCTTAATTTTAGCTTGAATGTCTAATATTTCAAATATAAAAATAATATTATAAGACCTGTCTAAGTCTGTAAGCCAATTTATTCGGGAAAAAGGGTCTTATTCTATTGGGAGATCATTTCTTAATGAAATACTGCCTGAAACAATGCCAAGCAATTGCCAGGAACAAGATTTCTCTAGAGAAAATAGCATGAAACAAGTGGAAAAAAGGTATCTAGGAATATGTTGAATAATATTAAAACATTCATACAGCTATCTTCTAATGAGGAATTGATATAAAGTAGATTTAAGAAGATATCATTAATTTGCTGTGCACCAAGCCTTTATCCACCAGAGCCTTATCTACCATGCTTTGTAGCTTGAGGAGGGCATGGATGAAGTATATCAAAATACTACAGAATATTCTGTAATGGTAACACTTCTTATGTATCCTGGATTCACAGTAATAAAGAAGATAGCTAAGAGGAGAATAAAACACATAGAGGTAACTGTTTCCTCAGATCTTAATCTAGGCCTTTTTAAGAAATTACATGCAGTTAACAGGAATAGTGGAGGTCAAGTTGAGGTCTGGAATATCAAGAATACTTTGAATGAATGAAGTTCAATATAGCGTCTTGCTAAAAAACCAACAACACTTTACTATTTACGCTCAACACTCATCCACACACCGGTGTTTGAAAATACAGTACATCGGGCTTGTTTGAAAATCCACTTGTGGGTGAAAATTTAGGGGTTGCGGGATGCATTTTTTTTTACAATGTAACCAGAAATCACCAGGTGATGATAAAAAAAAAATTATACCAGAGAGAAGAGCATTCAGGAGGGAACAGAAGTGAGTAATAAGAGTCAGTTCTTTTTTTTGTTGTTGCTAATTATGTTGCTATTAAATGCTCTTGACTGGGATATATATAACACTGTTATAAAAAAAAACTAATACAACACTAATGCTTCAATATTATTAATGAGTTTAATAGCAATAAAATAGCAATATTAATAATAAATCCCTTATAAACAAAATACAGACGTATATTTTGGGCTAGTTTAAGCTTCTGAAGGTTGGGTATTTGACTGACTTTGGGCTGAATAGGTTGGGATATCTGGCAACCTTGGTCATTTCAGTCATTTTGTTGAGAACCTCAGACAGTAGGCTACACAGCCATCAGGATTAGCCAGCAGTTTTCGACTGAAGGATCTATACTATCTATACTTCCTACAGTTTGTGGCAAGTCAGCAGATAAGGCAGATGTAAATATTTAAAAATAATGAGTTTTATGATTCTATCGTAGTCAAGCATGAACTAGCTTGTCTTGTTTTGCCATTTAGCGCAAGCTAACGCTAACATGATAATTAAGTTTATTTACTCTGCAGCTACATGGTGTGGCTAGCAATATCTTATTTTAATAAAAGTTTCAGAGCCCTTAAATGGCTTATTCTGGAACTGGACTGAAACTGGTGAGAATATAGCTGGTGAAATTTCCTAATGTGAGAGTGATTTGTGTTATATGTATAATATGTAAGTATTAAAGACTGTAAAAGCTAAAAACTACAACTCCCAGCAAGCTGTGCGAGTGACTTACAATAGCTTCTCAGCCATTCTACTGTAGTGTTGCGGAAGTTAATTGTAGTCTTGTGGATGTTTGGCGCTGAGCATGAACACAGGCGGCTGTTTTTGTAATAAAAACACGCAGAATTACTTGACAACTAGTTAGCTGTGTAGCTAACTAGTTAGGCTAGGTTAATACATGTGTCCTGCTTTAGCTAAATCACCGTAACAGCGGGAACTGACTGCATGACTGCATGTGACTGCTAACGCTCGTGTTAGCTTGTTAGCTAGTTAGCTTAGCTTAGCCAGCTAACCTATAGGAGCTACGGATAGAAATGAGGCTCAAAACCCCGCAGCGCTTCTTTCTCAGCGCTGGGGGGATAATATAAAGCAGATAAACGCGTCCCTGCTGCTGAGAACAGGCTGTTATGAGTAAAGGAACGCATAAAAACAGCTATTTTCGTCTATTTCTGCTTTATTGTTCACCTTAATGTCAAAAGGACGAGCGTACGATCCAGTTTTCAGCTCAGCATTGGTGGTTCAGTGGTAGAATTCTCGCCTGCCACGCGGGAGGCCCGGGTTCGATTCCCGGCCAATGCACAGCATATCTTTTCCCCTTTATTCATTTATTTTTCTATTTTATAAGTTTAATTTAGACACATAGTACCAGTAAAAAGTTTAAACGCACCTTCTTATTCAATGTTTTTACTTTATTTAATGTATTTTCTATATTATAGATTAATATTAAAGACCTCAAAAGAAAGGTAAGAGTAAGCAGCCACAGTATTCATTCAGACAGTATTAAGCTACTTCACCAGTCACACTATGTTTAAACACTTGAAAGTATTTTAAAAAGCTTCCACAGTAAAATATATGAAGTTTATTTTGTGTTCCCATGGTTTTACAGAAAACAAATAAAATCAGCAAATTACGATTTTGCTATTTATTTTGCTATTTATAGGCATATTTTTGAGCAAAATTAACATTGTTGTTTTATTCTATAAACTATGAACAACATTTCTTCCAAATTCCAAATAAAAATATTCTCATTTAGAGCATTTATTTGCAGAAAATGAGAAAAGGCTGAAACAACAAAAAAAAAGATGCAGAGCTTTCAGACCTAAAACAATACAAAGAAATCAATATTTGGTGGAATAACCCTGGTTTTTAATCACAGTTTTCATGCATCTTGGCATGTTCTCCTTCACCAGTCTTACACACTGCTTTTGAGTAACTTTATGCCTTTACTCCTTGTGCAAAATCTTGGTTTAAGGGCTTGTGACCACCCAACTTTGATATATTTCTTTCCAGAGTTGTATGTCAAATGTATCAATATATAGATACAAATTATTGTTCTTTGAAGTTTTTTTTTAATAATTGTACTTTTATTATTTGTGTGTGTTTTTTTTGTGGATTTTTACTTCTGCAATCGCTCATTTGCTTTTGTTGCATTTTTTTTCTTCTATATGTATATAATCTGCATTTTTTTATTTTGATTTTATATATATTTTTTAGAATGTTTGGCACAAAATAACTCCATAAAAATCTCCTTCTCAATTTGATATGCATTGTTATTGTACATAGACAAGAAAAAGTCTCAAACACACACAGCATTTTATTCATTTTATTCAAATAAGAAGAAATACATTAAAAATAAAATAAAAGCATAAGTGGACAAGCTAAAATGTGGAGCAATAAAATAAATAAATAAATGAATAATTAAAATAATAAAATAAGCACAAATAAAGAAATAGAGGACTAACATTAAGAAGTAGCTAAAATAACACCAAGGTTATAAAGAAAGTTAGTGATGGAAATAAAATAAAAGGTAAAACAGAAGATAGAATAAATAAAAGGACATAATAAATTAAATAAAAAGTTAAAAACAAGTAATAAAATAAAAGAAATATTTAAAATGGCTAAAAGGTAAAACAGATAATTGCTTGATTAAAAAAATAAATAAATAAAACAGTTACAGGCGGTGTTAAGGGGATTATAAACTAAAATTTTAAAATAAAAAGTTTAAAATAAAACACTAACAATTTAGCTTCCAATTATCCGCAGAAATCTACAGTTTTTTGCTGTGTTGTGTTTGTTTTTCTGTCTCTGCCGGATTTAGAATTCTCCTCAGTCTGAATTCCTGTGTTTTCTTTAGTAAACGGACAAGCTTTGAAATAACACACTTCCACCCTACAAATTACCTGAAGCCCGTAACACACTGCTGAACCGCGTTCGTCCCTCTGTGGGAATAAGTCATTTCTTCCTCAGCTATTACCTCTATTCCTCTGCGGCTTCATTTCCTGCCCCTCTGTTTCTTCATGCTTCTGTGGAGTATGAAATGAAGTCTCTCAGCTACATTAATGTTATCAGATACACTCAGCGTAAATCTGATCTGACAGAAGGCAAATTCTACAGGAACAGTAAACTTAAATCAGCTTGAAGCAACCGTGAGAGTTTCAGCAGCACGGCTCATACATTAAACACAGCACTTGTACATAATCATGTTTAGAGAAGGTGTGTAACTAGTGAGGTGTTTTGCTGGCAAGCATAATAAAGAAAAAAATGTATTATTAGTGGTGTCAATCGATTTCATTTTTTTTTACTGATTAATGCCGACAGTATTCTGTGATTAACTGTGATTAATCATACTTGTTCTTCTTAAGACTTAAGATATTTTTAAAGTGGATATTTAAATTTAAATAAAAGAATGAATGCAAAGAAATGTAAAATGCAATTACATTTATATTAGTGGCGTCAATTAAATACTAGTATATACCATATTAAAATCCTTAAATAAAAAAAAAAAAAAAAAACGACAGTACACTTTATAATCTGGTGCACCTCATGTAAAAATAGACGTTCATTGATAGTGCACCTTATAATACAGTTCGCCTTATAGACTGTAAAATGCATATGCATGATAAATTCTATTAAAAAAAATGTATTACTTTATTATAAACATCTCAGCTTGGTTGTAAGGATTTCTGAATTAGAACATTTTTACACCTGTAGTTGGTTTCTATGGATTGGATCAGTTAATGAGTTTGGATGAGTATTTGGAGCATTTCTTCCTCTGTTTGGTTTGGTTTCACACAGGCATAAACCAAAATGTGCCCCAATAAGCACATTGTCTCCCCTGATTGGTCAGAGCTGCCTGGCGCGGGAGCATGAAAGTAAATATAGTGCTTGAATATTCTGTGTTATTGCATGTGTATCTGTGCAGTGTGAAGCTGCTTTAACACAGAACACTGACAATTTACCACTGCACGTTTAAACACAGTGTTTTCAATGGGACCTGCAGCACAGATATCCACGTAGTAAACAGAATTGCGCAGCTGCAAGCAGTGAATGCTCAATGCACATACCGCGTTTGTTCATAGCAGCAGATTATCTGGCTAATATGTCAGATTAAACTCAGATTGAGAGCAGATCACTTTCTCACCACAAGCAAACATTAGAGCATTAGACGAGGGCAGGGCAGATTATGGCAGAAGTTCGGGTCAAACTTGGTGACGTAATTAATTGAGTTAAAAACATAATAACGTGTTATTCGCAAAATAATCACACGAGTTAATGCTTTAACTTTGATACCCCTAGTTTTTATACAATGGTGTGGTTTTACTTATTAATAATGCTGTCAAATGATATAAAACAACATAGCACAGCAATAAAATCTGATCAGTTTTTGATGTTGAGACAAATTTTAACTCATTTAAAATTAAACAAAATCCGTAGATAGCTAAATGACCAGACTTTCAAACCCCCCTCTATTTATCATGTGTAGAGAATTCATCAGTGTGCCGGAGTGAATGTTTGCCCTTGAAGAAGTCTAATGGAAGATGATTAAAAGAAAACATCACTTCCTCCTCAATCAGCCTGTGATAATGCATTTCTCAACAGGACCAGATTGAATCCATTGATATCCTTCAAATAATCACTTTTGTTCAAATCTCGTCCTCTAGCCAGAGCTCATCACTCGAGCGCTGCGATATTCAGACCGGCCGCTATTCAGCACTGAGAGAGGAGGAGGCTCCAGAGGGACCGGAGACTTCCACTGTAATGAAACGTGCAACCAGGCACATCAGATACGGGCACTCATAAACACCCACAATGCCTTTCTCCTCTTTCCAGGGTGGATCTTCGTGTGCCTTGGCACAATGAACCGGACTGATAAGGTGGAATAATTTCCGGCATGGTTTTTAATGACAAATTTTGTTTACTCTGCCAGCTCAGATAATAAATGGGCATCTTTTGTAGCCATTAAAAAATGAGGTTCCAAAAAATAAAAATCCAAAAAAATTAAAATTAAATGGGTGTCTTGAATTAAAGGGCAATAAATAGACCAAAAGTTATACAAAAACAGCACAAAAATGCAATATATTTTTCCACATCAAAACTACACTGAGATCGCTGGTTCTAATCCTGTTCATGCAGCTTGCCATCAGCTGCCGGAGCCCCGAGAGAGCCCAATTTGCCTGGCTCTCTCTGGGTGGGTACAGTAGATGGCGCTCTTTCCACTCATCACTCCTAGGGTGATGTGGATCAGCACAAGGCGTCTGTTAGCTGATGTATTTTAGTTGTATGTTTATGTTGACAAGCTGATTTATTTCAATCCCTAATTTACAAAGTCAGTTACCCAAACCACTCATTAGGACTCCCGCTATCACTAGTGATGCCCCAAAACCAGAAGGGTGAAGACTAACATATGCCTCCTCCGATACGTGTGAAGTCAGACTCCGCCTCTTTTTAAACTGCTGCTTATGTATCATTGCTGAGTAGCATCACAGCGCTAACAATCGGAGGAAAGCACAGCAACTCGGTTCTGATGCATCAGCTCACAGACGCAGCCCTGTGCAGATCGACATCACTCTTTGCAGTGATGAGGGGAAAGAGCGCCATCTACCCACCCAGAGAGAGCAAGACCAATTGTGCTTTTTCAGGGCTCCGGCAGCTGATTGCAAGCTGCATGACCGGGATTCAAACCAACAATCTCCTAATAGTAGTGGCAGCGCATTAGTCCACTGGACCACTCAATTTTGGACCTTGTTCTTCAATTTTCATTGTCTTTCTTCTGAGAGTTAAAGCCTCTGAGGTGCAGCGTCTAGACGAGATCTGTGCAGGACATTGTCCCTCTCTGTGTTCTCCAGTTCAGCCTTTGTGCAGTAATTAGGACGATAATGTTACATTGTTATTCAGTGCCAAGATGAGACAAACGTCAATGCAGAGATCTATGATAAGACTGGGGAGAAAAGGACGTTGATTGACTTCCGGGAAGAGTCCACAAGCCCTCTGATCGATCAGTGAGGGCACGGGACATCCATGACCACCTCAGGACATTACTGCACCCGACAAAGACATTTAGTCAATAACGACGAGCAGAGCAACAGAGCGCTGACCAGAATCCAGAGCTTATCGTATACTGGAGCTGCACCATATGGAGGAATTTCTATCTGTCCTGTTCAAGACATGATGTGCTTACAGGAGTAGCAGTAACCACAAAGTAGCATTAGGTCACATGCATCAATTTCTGTAGTAACTCATAAAATGATCAAAATGTATCATCAGATATTAAGGAAACAACAGAGTTTAAGCACTGGCAACCCTTTTGGCAAAGCTTCCACCAGTATTTTTTAACTGTGCAGTCAGTAACAGTAATCTACAGCTCTGGGACAATAATAAGAGCCCACTTAAAATGATGAGTTTCTTTGATTTTACCAAATTGAAAACCTCTGGAATACAATCAGGAGGAAGATGGATGATCACAAACCATCAAACCAAACTAACTTGCTTGAATTTTTGCACCAGGAGTAAAGCAGCATAAAGTTATTCAAAAGCAGTGTGTAAGACTGGTGGAGGAGTACATGATGCCAAGATGCATGAAAACTGTGATAAAAACACTGTTATTTCATCCAATATTGTTTTCTGAACTCTTAAAATTTATGAATATGCATTATTTGAGGTCTGAAATATTTTATTTTCTGCAAATAAATGCTCTAAATGACAACATTTTTTTCAGGATTTAGGAGAAAGGTTGTCTGTAGTTTATAGACTAAAAAAACAACGTTCATTTTACTCCAACGTCACTTTACATATCCAAAGTAAAAAAAAAAAAAACACACACCAAGCCTCACCAAGAGTTGCTGAGAATAATACAGAAATTGTCCAACAATGCTTGAACCAACACCAGGGTTGGTGGGTATAATATGGGAATTAGCCCATGATGTGATGCATGTGGTGCCAACATTCCGGAATCAGCCCGCAACGCTTGTGCTGATACCCCGGTTGCTGAGTATAATATGCGAATCGACCCAAGCCACTTAGGCCAACACCTTACCAACTTTATTATAATAAATCAGCCCACGGCGCTTGTGCCAACACCCCGGTTGGTGAGTGTAGTATGGGAATTGGCCCAAACCACTAGGGACAGCACCTTTGTTGCCAAATATAATTGACTCAGCCAATGCTACCATGCATCTGCCAAGCTTGGGAGAATTTTTTATAAGTGGTATATCATAATACTTTAATACTGAGTAGTTCTGAGTCGTCTTTTGATAAGTAAGACATTTTTTATTTAACCCACACAGTGAGGACAAAAAAACATAGTGCTTCCAACAAAAAAATAAATAAATAATGCAACTTTTACAGAATATAGCAGTTAGAAACGCAGGAGCTCCAATCCCACACTCTAATGCATTTAACCATGACCAACATGGACCAGCTTGAGTTGTACCTTTTCTTTTCTGGCAACAGATTTAAACAAGCTTAGGAGGCCAACAGCGAAGTCTGGAAGTAAAGCAAAGTAAGACTAATATCCTCAGAGATGCTCGGTTTGACACCGGGTCCAAACCATATATATCATACGCCAGTTAAGAAGTATCAAACACTGGTCTAAGCAGGACCACATGTGACTACCTCAAAGAGAACATGCCGAGCTCTGCTTGATGTTGGTGGTGCACCATTCTCCCACTCATATTTCATCACCATTTCAGACCGTAATCAACACCACTCCAGTAGACCCGAGAGCAGAGTGCTGTTCTATCACAGAGCTCTGGTGAAGAGTACAGCAGCTGTTTGATGAATTATACCACTGTAGGATTTCTCATTGGTGCACATTTAATCTTTCATTATGGTACTATTGTTACATTCCATCGCACTGTGCAGTATTGAATCATTATTCACTGTAACAGATACAAAAAACAAACAAACAACACAAAACAATGCAGAATCGTTTTATAGATCGTGGCAGAGGAACTGCAGAACCCTGACCCTGGTGGGCTGTTATATAAGCCTCTGCTGAATCGGGCAGAACTGTCTCGTTTCTCTCTATTGTCATGTAACTGCCTCGTAATTGGGGCAAATCCGTTCAGTCCTGAAGAGCCATTACTGAGACTGAAGCCTACTGAGGGAAAGACAAAAGTGAATGAGGGAGAAAGAATGAAAGGGGGGGGGGGGGTGCAGAGTAGGCAAAGCAAAGAGAAGACAAGAAAGATGGGCCTAGTTATGGAAAGACTCCAAACTGAATCGAAGAGCTCCCTGAATCGTTCTTGGCCTGGGCTTGCAGCTCTAATGAAAAAACATTAGCTGGTGTGATAACGACAACTGATAATCAACACCCTGTTGTGACTGTTATCAGTTAAATATGTGTAAAGTATATTGTGTGAAAGCCATGGTTTGAAGTCAGAGAGCTGAATGTTTATTTTATTGTTGATGATTATGGCTTACAGCCAACGAAAACCCAAAAGTCAGTACTTTTGGCAGTGTGGGCAGTGTGCCAAGTCCTGCTGGAAAATGAAATCCGCATCTCCATAAAAGTTGTCAGTAGCAGACGGAAGCATGAAGTGCTGAAAGATTTTCCAGGAAAACAAAACTGCACTGACTTCAGACTTGATGATAAAACACAGTGGATCAACACCAGCAGATGTTGCACATGTCTCTCCAAACCATCACTGATCATCAGTACATTTTACATTTAATTTGTAAATCAAGAGATCAGAGTCTGGAGGAAGAGTGGAGAGACACACAGTCCAAGGTGCTCGAGGTCTAGTGTGAAGTTTCCACCAATCAGTGATGGTTTGGAGAGACATGTCATCTGCTGGTGTTGGTCCACTGTTGGTCCAAGTTTCCAGATTTATTGCTGGATTTCATTTTCCAGCAGGACTTGGCTTACTGCCTACACTGCCAAAAGTTTCAGTTGGTTTATATAATATTACAATTTTCTGAGAGACGGATTTTTGGGTTTTCATTGGCTAATAATGAATAATGATTGTTATAAATATTTAAAAACAGAAAATGGTCTGTCATTTTAAAAACTGAAAACAAAAAATCACGGATAGCAGGTGTAGACACAAAGAATTAGAAGCGTAATATTACGCTTCTAAATATGGTGAGTCAGTTTAGCATCATGAGTTTTGTTATTTTAGTTCTCTGGATGACTTAATGTGAACTTTAAAATGTCACACTTTAAAGAAAAATCACTGTGCGGTAGAATGCAGGGCACAGGCATTTTAGACAACAGGTGTTGCACTGAGTTGCGGCACCCCGCAGAATCTGATTACCCTTTGTGTGCACTTGTTGTCATGGAGGCATGTGGATGTCAAATGATTTTGTTTGCAGTTTCTATTTCCTCTGTTTATAAACAAATATTAATCTTGGAACTGTATAAGTGAGAAAATGTGTTTATAGATTGTTGGGCTTTTCTCTTCGTCACACAAAAATCCGGACTTTTGAAACCAGTTGCTGATGGTGGATTTTCTGACACGGCTTCACGCCAGCTCTGGTACATCAGCTAACAACAGATGACTGTGCTGACCAGCCTCACAATGGGAGTGATGTGGGGAGAGAGCGCCACCTACCCACCAAGAGAGGCCATGACCAGTTGTACTCTCTCGGACTCCTGCTGCTGATGTTGAAGCAGAATGGTGATCCGGTATTTGAACTTGTGATCCTCTGGGAAAAGTGTTTTAAGACCTTAAACCCTGAGCATACTTCTTGTGGAGAAGAAGATGACGCGTGTGAAGTGTGTAAGCATGTTCTAGCAAAACCTGGACACCAAATGTGTCTTTGCTGAACAGCTACATCTGGTGTGAGTGGAAAACTGAACAGATTTATCAGAGAACCTTTCTTTTAAAAAAAGATTTACAGATGTTGTGGAGGGAAGAAAGATATCCGACGCCAACTCTAGCACCACACATGACCAGTAAAAAAAACTTGTAGCAAAATCTCTGCGCTCAAGGTCTACCACTTCCATCTGCCAACCGTGTACCATGTTATGCCTTAATCTAGTCTAGAAGAGTCCAGCTCTTCTTCCACCAGTTATGGTGTTTCCACAACTTAACAGTCTGGACAAAGTCTGGTTAATTTTGGATTCACACAAGTCACTAGTTTAGTGACTTTAAAGAACATTAAAGAACTTTCTTGCATCCTGTTGTCATCACCTACAGTAAGTACCCAAGTGGGCAGCGTCTCCCTATACTTCACACTGATTGGTTTGTAGACTGCTTTCAGTTCAGCGATTTGAATTCTAGCTTTCTGCCTGATTGTAATCCCTTTCACGGCACATGCATCATAATAAGCTTAAGGTGGCAGCCTGTATTATTTTGTTTCTAAACTGAAAGCAGAAGCTTTTCTGAGTGGAGAAGAATATGGGCAAAATATCATGTTAAATGGTAGCAGTGTGCTGAAACGACCATCCCTGCTAAGCCTAATATATATTTATTTAAAAAACTGGGGTGTAGTGTCACTTTTCGCTGAAGTACTTCTGGCCACGTCACGCATCTTTATGTATTTTACTCACACGTGCAGCCTCTAAAAGAGGATCCGGCTAAGTTTTACTGAACGCGAGCGGCTGGTGGAGCAATGGAGACTTCAGAAGGGTAAAACTCAGACCTCAGTAGCTCATTCACCCATAGTAAAACCAAAAAAAGGAGTGAAGTTTCTGATTGAGCGCTCTCTTTTTCTCTATCTCTATCTAGCTCTCTATCTGTGACTGAACATAACCTGGAATCGGATTCATCCACTCTGAAAGGAGACCGCATTACACCCACCCAGTTTTTTAAAATGATTCTTTCGCAAGCTTGGTGCATTTACCCATTCTCACCAGAGAGTACCCTCAATCCCCCAATCCCCCTAAAATCTTCGGACATCACCTTTAACATATTAATGCTTATAAAAAAATCTACAGTTACAGTAGATACAGGACAACGTTTTTGCGTCTATACGGCTGCATGATACACCTGCACTCCAAGCGAAGTCGGTTTTAGCTCAACAGCTGGACCAAGGTTCAGTAGATCCAAACTGAGACCACCTTTTTTGGTTGAACCAAACTCTGGTCATTTGTTTTGCTATTTTGGTTTGTTCCCAATTTAAAAAGTCTCCATATTCATGTACATTGTGATTTAACAACTGGTAAGCACTCTGAGTGAGCCATGAATGCAAAGCCAGAAAAAATACTTCCAATAGAATAGGACTTTTCTGGAGCAGGTAAAAAAATGTACCAATTGGAACTATGCCTAATGTCAGACCTAGGCTAGAGGGATACAAAAACCCTAGCATTGAGCTGTGCAACAGTAGAACTGTGTGTATCCTCCATACCATACTTTTATTTGGGTTAAGTTGAGGAGCTGGGGATGGTAAGGTGATCATCCATCATCCTAACATCCTCACTAACTAATGATAATATAAAAATGTAAATAAAAAGACAGTTACTCCAACAAAAGCTGTATAATCGACTTTTTTATGAATTTTGATTTCACAAGAAACACTGAATAAGCTGGTGTCCCAATATCGTGTGCATTCTCTCCTTCATTCTATCTTCTTTTCTCCGTTTCCATTCCCAGAGACAGGGTGTGAGTGGGATGGAGGAGGTGTTAAGCACCACGGTGACAGAGTGTAAATCACACACTGTTGACATTACACACCGCAGGGCTCTGAGCAGCGCCGGGGGATGGGGCGTGGGGGGGGGGGGGAAGTGGGACAATTCAGAGTTCATCAATTACATCACATCATATTAGCCCCCATCATCAGCTCTCACTGACACCACTCATCCATTCCCATTTTACAGCCGCCTCGACATTCAGCCTGGGCGCCCCAGTGTGTGTGTGTGTGTGTGTATTTACCTCAGTTCAGTAATAGACCTTTTTCCCCACCTCACACCACACACACTCCCAACAAGGAGCCAAACACTTCCATCTGCAATTATTCATCCAAACGACAGACTTCTCATTTCACACTGAGCTAAATCTTCCCTCGTGAGCTTCAGCTTATTGTTATTCCTCTGTTTCTCGAGTGTTTAAGTGTGTGTGTGTGTGTGTGTTTTTGGTTTTAAATAGTCTCAGATCTGTTCGATCTCTGTAGGTAAACAAATTGTAATATTTCATCCAACATCCAGTCCTTACTTCTTTTTTTATTTTATTTAATTTTTTCCCCATTTTCTTCTCAATTTACACAGCCAATCACCCAACCCACACATTAGAACTCCCCCTATTATTATTAGTGATGTGTCCCAACACACCAGGAGGGTGAAGACTAGCACACGCCTCCTCCGATACATGTGAAGTCAGACTCCACCTCTTTTTGAACTGCTGCTGATGCAGCATTACCGAGTAGCATCACAGCGCTAACGCTTGGAGGAAAGCGCAGCGACTCGGTTATGATACATCAGCTCGCAGATGCAGCCTTGTGCTGATCCACATCACCCTAGGAGTGATGAGGGGAGAGAGTGCCATCTGCTGTACCCACCCAGAGAGAGGAAGAAGAAAGGAAGAAGCTTTTTGATGGTTATAGGAAGTGATTAATTTAAATTGCAATATATTTTTGGAAAGGTTTCAGGCCATGACTAAATATTGCTATTTTAATCAAGTCTGTTATAAAACTAAAAGCACCTTGTTTTCATCTGGAAACTGATCAGATTTTAGAAATATGGTAGTGTGTATTTTTAGTTTATGATGTTGCAATATATCTTCTTGCTTACATTATCACAATATATTCCAATTATTTAAATTGTTACCTCAAGTTCTTGTCAAAACATAATGAGCCCTATCATTGATGTTCAGTAGGTTATGACAGTGAGTTACATTATATATGACTCCATGTGTTGAGATGTAAGTAATAGTGTGTGTGTGTGTCTGTGTGTGTGTGTGTGTTTGTGTGGCTACATAGAGTAAAACATGTTTGTGTGTAGAAAAGATCACAAGCGTGTTGTGACTAACATCAAGGCCAACTGTGTTTATGATTGTGTGTGTGTGCACAGGCTGACAGACCATGCTGCCCTCAGTCCCTAGAGATTCACCCTCCACCGGTGCTGTGTGTGTGTGTGTGTGTGTGTGAGTCACAGAGCACTAAAAGCTCCCCACAGTGTTAAGCACTGTTTAACAAGAGCAAATTCTAAGCCCAGCTCTCTTCAGGGATGACACACACTGTGCCGAACACACACACAGAACAAACCAGCACACACACACACACACACGCATGTAACATAGCATTTACTCACAAACCACCAAACCAGACGAGTTCATTTCTTTCACTTTGTGTTTTCACGAGGGCCAGTATCAGAATACTAATCATATTTTCCAGCTTATTCACTTGTGTCCACCCTGTTAAAGGTGGAAGTAGGAAACTAAAGATAAATAATCGACTGGCCAAGCATGTCTCCAGACCAAGGTCCTGGTAAACATCTGTGGGGCATCCTCAAATGGAAGGCAAATGGATGGCTCCTTGGTGCCATCATGGAAGAATAGAAGAGGATTTTAGCGGCACACAGTTTATTAACAAACGGGATAGGCTTACAAGAGTAGTAAGGGACAGGCAGGGTAAGTCACAAAATTGCAGCAAATATAAACAACCTACCAGAGAGCATTCAGGAAAAAACAGGGTCATACACTGTAAATCCATCAGAAGAGGGCTAAGGCAAAGGAGGAGTCAAAAATACAAAAATGTTCAGCAACTGAATAAACAGGCAAAAAATCGAGAGTTTGAAACAAAAACAAGTCGGTAACAAAAGGCAATAAATATAGAAGATGTGTTGTAGAAGAGCTAGATAACTAGTTTCTATTGAAACTAGTTATCTAGCTCTTCTACATTCTTTGCCATGAACAGAGAAAACTGTTTTCTCTGAGGGGTATTAATACAATAAAGGACAGGTGGAACCAATCAGTAACTAGGGGAGCATATAAAAGCCACAGCATCATGTGATCAGCAGAGTCAGGTAAGTCCGGTGCGAGTGCATGCTGGGAAATGGAGTCTTTGCTGAGTATTTCAGAGTCCAGAGCAGGCAGACTGACACTGTGTGTTAAGTTATTTAGAGGGCACAACAAATGTACACACTGTTATACAAGTGTCATATCTTCAGTGTTGCCCCATCCTATAAAAAATATAGTAAAATATGAGATACTGTATAATTAAAAAGCATGTTATACTGATATTTACCCACTGGATGCTTCACATGTCAGAACTATAAAGAAAGACAGTTTAACATTACAACTGCTGCTTTATTGGGCACAGTATGGACAACAAAACCAGATAACCCTTTAAAAAAGGCTGTTATGATGAAGCAAATGCTGTTGATGGACCACGTGGCTCTGACTGAGTGTGAGTCACGCCATTAGCCTGTGGTCTCAAGGTTGATTTTAGAATTCATAAGTGGTCAGTGAAGTGGACACACTCTTCATTAGGCAGCTATTCTGATTCATTTACCAACACTCCAACAGCCTAAAACAAAACCACTTTGGCGGTGGAGCCTGGACTGAACTAAGACTGACAAAAGAAATGTGGCTGTTTCTGTTTTCTTTCAGTGAATTCTTTGTTCACGTAAGTCCTGTAAGTGGAAACACCAAATATACAGTTTCCTGCCTTACATAGAAGATGTTACTCAGGCACTTTCTCCCTCGAGACATGAGATTTGGCTTAGATTGCACCGCACACTTGACTTGACTTGATATTAAACTTGACCTGAACTTCAGGGATTGGGGTCTATGACTCAGATCCCAGATCCCAATTTGATTTGATTTGAACACTTTACCAAAAGACAATAAACATAACTTAAACCTGACCTAACTCCAAGTCAACCTAATTCCTCAGAAACATAAAGACTCAACTTAAAAAATGTACCTGGACTAGAAGCCCAGAGAATTGATTCAGACACTTTCCTGGGAGACTGAAACGTACTCCCCAGAGACTAGACCTAGAATCAAAATTGTTATCCTAAGAAATGAGACTCAACCTGGACTGAAACCATAGAGACTCAAGACCTCAAGACTCGCTTCACTAAAAACTAAAAACCAAGACGTTAAACTTGATGATGAGTCTTGAGCCTTGCACCCCAAAGGCTTGGGGCGTGTTACATGAAGAAATGAGACATGACCCATACTAGAGCCTCAGACGTTTAAGACTCAACTTAACAGACAACCTACTGGACTTGAACCCCAAAGGCTTGACTCAAGACTTGAAATCGCTTAATAGAGACACAGGACTCAGTTCTGACCCAAGAGAATCCAAGCTCCAAGAAATGAAGATTGAGTGCAATAGAACTTCAGAGGTACACTGAAAAAAATTATGCATAAAATTTACTTTAGAAAAGTTTCGCAACTTTCTGCATTTGCTTTTTTTAAGTACATTTAATTTCAGATACATTTAAGTAACTTCAACTCGGTTTAAGTACATTATATTTGACTCAAGACGCCAAAGACTTCATTCATACTTGCTCTGCAGATACACATGCAATCTGAGCTTAAACCCAAAAGACTTGACCCAGACTCGCTTCTAAGAGACATAAGACCTAGTTAGGATCACACAGACTCCATAAAGGTTCTGAATATTTCTGTGTGACCGTCATGTAAAAAAAAAAGACAAATCTATACAGAAAATCTCAGATTGTCCAGAGTTTTGCCTATTTTTTTAAATTACGTCCTACATTTGACTTTTATCTTCCTCACTGTGCTACAGATATTTGTTGTGCTGGTTGTTGCCTCAGCTTGTCTGTCTAAGAATTAATTTTGATTTTCAACATTTCAGAGGGTGCCAGACGCCTCTTCACCGGAACCCAGCACTGACTCCCGGCTCTCCGAAGAGAAGGAGGATTACACAACAAAGCCCAGCTTTATTTCCATCTCAGTGTATCTTCAGGGCAGAGTGCAGTATTATCCCATCTTGCTCTGCCTGCTTTCTTTATTACCCCAACAACAGGGCTCCCTGCGGAGAGCTGCAAGACTGCCTCGCAGCATCGGCTGCAGATTGGTATTGATTGGCGATTGATTGGGCGCGCTCCTCGTTAAGAGGATCCTGAAATGAAGCTGTAAATCTGCTGAATCATATTTCACAGGCTGCCTCGCATTGATGCAGCTGGGCAGGAGACTCTTTAATTGGGAAGTTCTTCTATCTTCCCTCTCTCTCTCTCTCTCTCTCTCTCTCTCTCTCTCTTTCTGCCTTTCTTTTTCTCTTGCTTTAGTTTTAGTCTCACTTCAGGCTAAGCTGTCAATGAAGGGCTGTGCTGTAGATCCACTTTCTGAACAGGACTGCAGCACTCTGGTGTTTTTTTTTTTCTAAAACTAGACCAATCAGAGCTGTAATATCCACCATGAATCAGAAGCTATTGATTGGTGCTTACATAATGTATACAAAATTAATAATAATAACTTTTTTTGTTCAGCTATTTTTACTTGAAATAATTTCAGGGATTTCTAAAGATCACATCTAAGATTTTTTTTTTTGCAGTAATACTTAAATATTGTTAAAGTTGCAAAAGTAATTTCCCAGTTCATACAGTCTATAGATGGAAGCTAAGCTCACTGTTTCACTGGTGTCCCAAGAACAAACTCATTCGCACATCTTCGCCTATTCTGCCTACCACAGTGTATTATCACCTTCTTGTACTGCAGGTCTCAAAAGTGTCTCTCAGAACTTTTTAAATGAGGTGAAATAAAGGGCAGCCAATCAGAACATTGAATATCAATCAGCAAATCACTTCACATGGTGCTGTGAGTATCAGGACACTAACTGGATACCACTCTCAAGAGTACACCACTTAGCCCAGTACAGTGATTATCAGAACACTAATTGGATACATCTTAGGTGAGTACATCACTCACTCCAGTACAATGAGTATTACAACATTAACTGGATAACTGTCTTAAGAGTGCATTACTCATATCAGTACAGTGAATATCAGAACACCAACTGGATACCTCTCTCAAAAGTACACTACTTGGCCCAGTACAGTAAGTATGAGTACACTAACAGGAAAGCCCTCTGAAAGGTGTATCATAACACTGACCAGATGCACCTTTCAAGAGTCCATCACTCAACCTAATGCAGTTATTATTACAACACCAACTGGATATCCCCCCCAAAAGAGTGCACCACTTAGTCCAAAACAGTGAGTATTAGTACACTAACCAGATACCCCTCTGAAAGGCATGTCACTCAGTACAGTAATACAGTGACGATGCATTACCAAGTTTGACTGAAAAGTAGTATGTGACGTACCGTGTTCCATGAATATCAGGATAAAAAAAAACAATAATCGGTCAATCTTATTGGTTTAGTTGATGAAACTTGATGAAACCAATCAGCACACCAACTTCAAGCACCTTAAATTAATTTCTGAGGTTTTGGACATTCGTTCTGCAATTTAAAAGGTAAAAAGGAATTAGTCCTGATCAGATACTTGGATGAAACTGTTGGTAAGGATGTAATTCTTTTGTCTTAATGACTTAACCAGCTTAGCTTTACAAACAACATAATATACCAGAACGTTGGGAGACCTACAGTAACAAAGCGATTGATGAAAAGCAGCGAACAAGATAAACACTTTCAAATTCATATAGCCATGTAAATTTAATCATGTTTTGCACGAGCAAACAAAAGTGAGAGAGCTTCATAAGCAACTAGAAATGAGAAGAGAGGGAAGCAGAGGACTGTTCTCAAAATCATTACATCTTCATTTCCTCAGGGAAAAACACTGCAGTCCACAGGGCAGGCCATTACTCCTTCATTATTCCTTCCTTTCTGCTAGAAGAAAGGAAGTGATGTAAAAACTAAAGCCCCCCTAAATGAGACATCCCGAGGGGTGGAAGGAGTACATGGCATGTATTCAAAGTTATTCTAAAACCCTCCAGTGTTAGTGAATAGGGGGTACCAGAAAAAGAGATTGGAGATGAATTTAATGATCCATTAATGATGGCCCACAGTGAGGGACCTTTGCCTGGACTACAAAAAAAAGTATTATGTACCAAAGAACTGCAGAACATAATCTGCAAGTCTTACTGAAACAGGTGCTGAACTGATAGTTTTGTTAAGTGTTGTTAAGAAACAGGTACAGTCATTTTTGAAAGAGGAGTGTAGTGCTGTGTTCACACTACATACAAGTAAAAGTAGACCAAATCCAATTTTTCTTGTCAAAAGTGACACAGATGGCCAAAAACAGCCATGATTTCTTTACCTTCCATTGACGCTACAGCCACGACCCATATAGCCATGTTTGGCCAATTTATTAGAACGTTGAGATCTGTCCAAACCATCACTGATTGGTGGAAGCTTCACACTAGACCTGGAGCAGCTTGGACTGTGTGTCTCTCCACTCTTCCTCCAGACTCTGCTCCCTTGATTTACAAATGAAATGTAAAATTTACTGATGATCAGTGATGGTTTGGAGAGACATGTCATCTGCTGGTGTTGATCCACTGTGTTTTATTATCAAGTCTAAAGTCAGTGCAGTTTTGTTTTCCCTCAAAATCTTACAGCACTTCATGCCTCCCTCTGCTACTGACAACTTTTATGGCGATGCGGATTTCATTTTCCAGCAGGATTTGGCACACTGCCCACACTCCCAAAAGTACCAACTGGTCTTATACAATATTCTAATATTATCATTGGCTGTAAGCCATAATCAACAACAATAAAAGAAATAACCGCTTAAAATAGATCACTCTGTGGAATACATGTATACAATATACAGCTCTGAAAAAAAAAATAAAGAGACCACCTAAAAATGATGAGTTTCTTTGATTTTACCAAATTAAAAACCTCTGGAATATAATCAAGAGGAAGATGGATGATCACAAGCCATCAAACCAAACTGAACTGCTTGAATTTTTTGCACCAGGAGTGAAGCAGCATAAAGTTATAAAAATCAGTGTGTAAGACTGGTGGAAGAAAACATGATGCCAAGATGCATGATGAAAACTGTGATTAAAAACCAGAGTTATTCCGGCAAATATTGATTTCTGAACACTTAAAACCTTATGAATATGAACTTGTTTTTTTTTTCTTTGCATTATTTGAGGTCTGAAAGCTCTGCATTTCTCTGCCATTTCTCATTTTCTGCAAATAAATGTTTTAAATGACAATATTTATATTCAGAATTTGGGAGAAATGTTGTCTGTAGTTTATTCATTTCATTCAAACATATACCTATAAATAGCAAAGTCAGAGAAGCTGATTCAGAAACTGAAGCCTAGCCTACCAGCAAGCAGCACATTTTAACGAAAGTGCGGAAAACATAGACAGTGCAGCCTCTCTCAAAAAGCCACCACAGGTCTAGTGCCTCTGCTGGCTGGTTGAAGTATGAAAATATCCTATGCTTAAATAACTATTAGAATAACCTGATAACTGTAGCCATCTGGCCATAAACATGCATGCAACTGTGCTGAACTCTCAGGCTCTGCACTCCTACTGGTCTTCAGGTCTTTATTTGGTCAGAGAGAGAGCGAGACAGGGCCTGCAGACCGTCCTGCACTCTGAACTGCATGTTGACTCCAGAGAGTGGCTTCCACTCAAACAGTTCTTCAGCTAGAGAGCAGCGCCGACCTGATTGCAGCAGATGTTGGCACTTGAGTGGCGCCTGGTTCTGGCTAATTACTGCTCACTCAATCTCTCGCTCACTCACTCACCCACTCACTCTCTCACTTAGCCTCCGAGCACAGAGCATATCCAGGCTGTCAGCTGAGTCAGAAGACTTTCAGAACATATCCAGATGAGTATGCTGACTCGACAGGGGGCAACAATCTGCAGAATAAGAGAAGACCACAACATCAAACAATGCTGTTTAGAAAGGCTGTATAGACAGCTCTGGAAATAAATCAAGAGAGCACTTAATTTCTGAATCAGTTTCTCTGATTTTGCTATTTATAGGTATAGGGTTGAGTGAAATAAATATTGTTGTTTTATTCAACAAACTACAGACAACATTTCTCCCAAATTCCAAATATAAATATTGTCATTTAAAACATTTATTTTGCATAAAATAAGAAATGGCTCAAATAACAAAAAAGAGATGCAAACCTTTCAGACTTCAAATAATACAAAGAAACACCGTTTTTAAAAATCAGAAATCAATATTTGGTGGAATAATTCTCGTTTTTAATCACAGTTTTCATGCATCTTGGCATTTTCTCCTCCACCAGTCTTACACACTGCTTTTGGATAATTTTACGCCACTCCTAGTGCAAAAAATCAAGCATTACCCAGTGAAACTCATTACCCAGTGAAACTCAGAGTGACAAAGACTTGAATGCGTTTTTGGTACAGTCTAACATCTGGTCTATAGAGTCTATAGTCTGTCAAACCTTAAATGTGATCCAATTAATTGTTTGGCTGGTGTTTTTTCAGTAAACATTTATTTATTTTTTGATCTGGACCAATGCCAGAAACTGTTGAAAACTTTATTTTTCTTCCTTTTAATCATCACCGGTAATTTTTGTGGGTTTGATGTTGAAATGGGATTAAAAAAACATTCTGCCTTTCTGTCAAAAAATGTTTTAATGATGAAGCATAACAATTAAACCACCTGCCTTATGTCATTCGGAATTAATACAATTAAAAAAAAATTGTGATACTCATATATCAAAATATACTTCGATATATCAAAACTTATTTAGATCCTTAGTCATGTGATGCAACTGTTATGGAAAACTAGACAAGAAAATCAATATCCAATGTTATTCACTTCTGCACTTTCAAACGCTGTTCTAAATGGGATGCATGGCATGAATATAAGTAAGAAAACTGCAGAAAAGTGTAAAAAGAGCATTAGCTCATAATTAGTTCATAGCTGTAGTAATTATCTAGCTAATGAAGCAGGTTAAACTGCACCTGAACAGCCATTTATCTCAAACATGAGTAGCATATTTTTGATAGTTTGGTTGGACCTGCTTCTCACCACAGTTTGTTTGGAACCAAGCCGAGACATATACTTCAATATATCAAAACTTACTTACACCTTTAGTCATGTGATGCAACCCTTATGAAAAACTAGGAAAGAAAACCAATATTATAAAAGTTTGTACTGTATGTTTGACTGCAAAAACATTCCTCTGAATAAACAAATACATCGGTCCCTGATCACGGTGTTGGGTACTGGCCCTGACCGAATGCTGGTCACAGATGAGCAGACAATTTCACTGGTTGAAAAAAGAGGGAGGGGCTGAACCATGACCCAGAAAGCCAGAACAAAACAGGTCCATTCAGACGGTCCTCTGTGACCAGCCTGCACTTCCTATCTCAGTTCCTGAAGCAGCAGGCATGACGCCTCAGCCCTCCTACTACAGATTACCCTGCAAACTCATCTAGCAGATCAGCCCGAGCGAGTGCAGTGCAGTCGGGCTGAGGGATGGGTCTCAGTTCACTGATCAGTGCTTTGCGATTTTCGGGACATCTGTCCTGCTCCAGCATCTTTGAGGACCTCTTCTATTTACTGTAGCTCCAGTTACTTTCACCATTGAATAAATTACATAGCATAAATGTATTTGTGTTGTGCTTTTCAGAGATAAAGCAATTCCCACTCCAATTCACAACACATTTACCTCAGTAGTGCTATTCTAATCATGCATTTACTTTAGCAGTGTTATTCCAGTCATAAATTTATCTAAAAAAAATGTTGCATTGTAATCCTAAGTCGTTTGAGACCATACCAAGGCCAGCTCCTCTCACAGTTACGTTATGGTTGTTTAAGTTCTCACCTGAGTTTGATTATAGTTTATAAACCTGCCCAAATAAATCACACCTAGGGTACAATCGACCTAAAGCAGGGTTTGTCAATTAAGTTTGGCTGTGGGCCAGATATTTTTCAAGCCGTTACGAGGCGGACCACAAAAAAATAAAAGTCCGTTTTGGAAAATTAAGTGTAATGGGATGGAGTGCTACAGACTAGTAGCTCTCCAGCCCAGAGGGTTGTTGAACCCAATTGCGGGATCGAACCTGTGTTGTCAGGGTCATGGTCCAATGCAATACTATGCCCCGGCTGGTGAATTGGGACACAGTCGGGAAAAAAAAACACCCTTATAAGGAGATAGGGAGCCCAAGAATTGGCTTATTTTGTATTTTTTTCATTATCGTTTACTATACAGGCCAAAAGTTTCATGCTTGTGGGCCACGTCAGGCCCGTGGGCCACCTATTGCCGACCCCTGATCTAGAGGCAGTTTTAACCAGAGAGTGCAAATCACTTGTGAGTAAAATGTACACAGAGAAAGGCAGTCAAATCTTCTGATAATCAACCGATGCTGGGGTACTGTAGCTCAGCTAACGTTACTATGCTAGCCCTGTACAACTCATATCTTTCAACTGGAAATCTGATACTGAGCGTGATATTGAATGCATTGTTTAATTTACTTTGTTTGAGTAGAATGTAAAAATGAACTTAAACCTGTCGGAGACATGGAACATGGGAGGGGGTGTTTTCTTTGTTAGAGGAAACACAGAAATATGACCCAAAAAAAAAAAAGTTTAAGAGTAATTGTTCTGTATAAGTAATTATTCTGACTTATGGTAATTTGGTCATTTTGATGAATTGCTAAATAATAGCTGAATCGTTATGACCAATATGTTGTGGCCAATACTGCTACCAATTTTATGGCGCCAATATTACCGATTTAACCAGAGTGCTTTGTGTGTGTGCATTTAACACTTTAACCAATAATGATTTTCTGTCAAGAGATTTAAAATAAAACATTAATCACTGTTTTCCATGAAAATCTTGATGATACCAGTAAATCCAAGGAACACACAATCCCCCAAAGTCCAGTTCCTCTCGCTGGGGTCCACCTGTCAGAGAGTGGTCTGTGTGGAAGCCTGTGTTAGCCTGTGTTACTGCAGCGTAACCTAATAGAGGAACAGAGGGACGGCTGTGGGGACTGGGACGGCTGGGCAGAGGGCCGGTGATGAAGGAGAAGGTCCATTAGGGAACGCTCCAGGCTTCTGTCCAGCTGAACACAAACAAGGCCATGGGGGAAGAATGGGTTTACAATAGACTTTTCCTGTGTGCGGTTAAACCGTGAACTGTCTTTGCAATAATGATAAATATGTCTATCTTCAGTAGTAGAGAGGTTTAACTTGGGGTCATCCAGTACTATGAACAATATATGGAGTCACAAGCAGAACGTAAAATGTAGTCACTCAAAAATATGTTAATTACTGCAATTACTTCAATTTTTACTTTTACTTTTATCATCACCGGTGCATACTGATTCTCTTGCAGAAGCTCAGGGGTTAAACTGCACAATAGTAGCTTTGGTTTGCATAGCTGAGCTTTGGTCCTGTATCTTGAAAATGTATAGTATAATAAAACAATACATTAATTGCACTTTTAATAGTAAAACTTTACACTTACTGAACAAACTGGGTAACAAATGAAAAAAATCTCATTTGATTTTGGGCCTTTCACAAGCCATCAAACCAAGCTGAACTGCTTGAATTTTTGCACCAGGAGTAAAGGCATAAAGTTATCCAAAAGCAGTGTGTAAGACTGGTGGAGGAGAGCATGATGCCAAGATGCATGATGATTATAATTATTCCACCAGGGACCAGGGTTATTTCACCAAATATTGATTTCTGAACTCTTTAAAACTTTATGAATATGAACTTGTTTTTTTTTTTATTATTTGAGGTCTGAAAGCTCTGCATCTTTTTTTTTTATTTCAGCCATTTCTCATTTATTTTCTGCAAATAAATGCTCTAAATGATGATGTTTTTATTTGGAATTTGGGAGAAATATTGGCTGTAGTTTATAGAATAAAATAAATATAAATACCTATAAATATCAAAATCAGAGAAACTGATTCAGAAACTGAACTGGTCTCTTCATTTTTTTTCCAGAGCTGTAATTGGAATGTAGAATATAACAGTATAAACAGAATATTCATGCTGTCCATGTGTGTTTTAGTGCATGTCAGGGTTTATCGCTGCTCTGTAGTGTGTGTGTGTGTGTGTGTGTGTGTGTGTGTGTGTGTGTGTGTGTGTGTGTGTGTGTTCGGTGTGTGTGCTGAGTGCAGTACAGGAGCAGATGGCTATGCTGGACCACTGTGTGAGTGTAGGCCGTGTGGGAAAATGTGCTCTGGCTGCTTCTGTATTTACTTATTTACATTACAGCGGGATGCCAACAGCTGCTTTTGTCCCTGCTTTCTGTTAACTGCGGGGGGAGGAGGAGGAGGAGGAGGAGGAGGAGGAGGGGGGCATCACTGTTTCTTTCTCTCAGAAAAAGAGATAGCCGTCTCACAAAACACGATGACATTTAAAATAATTAAAAATGAAACAATGCTTCAGTCATCACAGAAAAAAAAGTCACAGGGAAACCTCATTAATATTCAATATTTAATTGATTTTGATGTAAAAAGCTGCCATCGTCCAACAACAACTTATTGGATAAATTATCATTTGTAAGTAACCAGTTTTTCTTTTTTAAATAGGGTACCAATCAAAAGTTTGTTTTATTTATTTTATTTTTTTCCTATATTGTAAATGATTATTGAAGTCATCCAGACTATACAGGAACACATAAGTAAACTTAAAAGTGTTAAAGAAACCAGAATAATTCTTGTTTGAGATGCTTGTTTGAGATTTTTTTCCCCCTGCAGTGGGCGTGGTTTTTTTATTGGCTGGTTCATGGTCTGTTCGGACAGACAACAGGTCTCAATTAATATTATGTGCAACATACCATTAAAAAAAAAAAAAAAAAAAAAACATAAAACAACCAATTTGGCATCAATTCAGCATCTTCATAAAAGTTGTCAGCAGAGAGAAACATGAAGTGCTGTAAGATTTTTTCAGGAAAACACTGCAGGACTTGGCCCACTGCCAACATTGCCAAAAGTACCAATTGGTCTTATATAATATTCTAATTTTTTAATATTTGGTGGAATAACCCTAGTCTTTAATCACAGTTTTTTTTTCATGCATCTTGGCATCATGTTCTCCTCCACCAGTCTTACACACTGCTTTTGGATAACTTTATGGCACTTAGATTGGTTTGATGGCTTGTGATCATCCATCCTCCTCTTGATTTTACTCCAGAGGTTTTCAATTTGATAAAATCAAAGAACCCCATCATTTTTAAGTGGTCTCTTATTTTTTTCTAGAGCTGTATATAAGTTTCACATTTTGAACTGAGTTACTGAAATAAAGTAGCTTTTCAGTGATATTCTAATTTTTTGAGATACACTAGTACAATGCAGGGTCTGAAAGGGTTAAAGCTGCTGGTGTTTAAAATGGGATGTACTGTAGCTGAACCTATTGGACTTCTTCAGACTTGCAAAACCAGCCTGGCATTTTGAGACTGGTTCAGCTTGGGTAATTGATATGTCACGCGTTAGCGCTGATATCATCTACAGCGATCTCGTCGAGCGCGCTACTACAGATAAAACAAGCTCATACCCCACCGTGAAATGCTGAAGGTGAGGCACTGAAGGAAAGTGTGGAAATAAGAAATATGTAATGCTTAGATTGTCTAGAGAAAGAAACAAACAAAAAAAAAACCAAAAGCTTATACTCTGAAAATAAAGATTGAACAAACGTTCTTTGAGTGTGCTTTAAGTGTTCTTCACACATCTCTTTTTAGATTTAGTTCTTTATAGACCTAAACGTGGCTCTGCTATGGGTTTAAGAACAAATAGAGCCCTAAAATCTGGACAAATTGTATTTAAAATGCAAATAACAAGCAAACAAATAATAAAGACTTGTTTATTACAGTTACTTTAACTGTTACTGCTATTTTAAGTGTTTATTTATTTTATTGTTAAAAATTATGTCTTACAGCCAGAGAAAACCCAAAAGTCAGTATCTGGCAGTGTGGGCAGTGTGCCAACTCCTGCTGGAAAATGAAATCTTCATCTCTATAAAAGTTGTCAGTAGCAGAGGGAAGAAGCATGAAGTGCTGTAAGATTTTGTGGGAAAACAGAACAACTGCACTGACTTTGAACTTGATGGAACACAGTGGATCAACACCAGCAGATGACTTGTCTCTCCAAACCATCACTGATCATCAGTACATTTTACATTTCATTTGAAGGAAATCAAGGGAGCAGAATCTGCAGGAAGAGGGGAGAGACACACAGTCCAAGCTGCTTAAAGTCTAGTGTGAAGTTTCCACCAATCAGTGATGGTTTGGAGAGACAGATTTCATTTTCCAGCAGGACTTGGCCAACTGCAAGTACCAATATAAGTACCAATTGTTCTTATATAATATTCTAATTTTCTAAGACACTTACTTTTGGGTTTTTTATTGGCTGTAAGGCATTGTCATCAACAGTAAAAAAATAAACACTTAAAATAGATCAGAATTACTGAAGTAAAGTAACTTTTTTTTTTGAGATGCTCCTATATCATGCTATAGAGGGTTTAAATGACTTTTTAGCATGCTCTTTCTCACCAGAAATTAGGGGTAATTTACCTTTATATGGGTAATAATGTGTTTATTCATATTAAATATTAATAAATATGTTATTACACAGTGTTTGTATTTAAAATGGAAATTGAATCAGCTATGCTGTGAATACAAAAGGCACGTTATATTGATATATATTGATATTGACTCTCCTAATAATATCAGTAGAATGAATATCATGTTCACTCCTATTAAAAGAGGAGGGGCTTCTGCCCTCAGTTCTCTCCGCTTTATTCCTCCAGACAGATTCATTAGCGTGTCTGCAGATTAATCACCGGCTGATCGCTCCGTGCATCCTCTCAAGGTCACGCTGCTGGTGAACGGGGTCCGCGTGGCCCGGCGGCTCACGGGCGCGTGCTGATCTCAGGCTGATTGATCTGTTAAATGAAGGAGGTGGACAGAGAGGCTGAGCGTGAGCCTGGCGAGGGAAAAGGCCACGCGGGGCTCCATTAACCTCTCAGCGTGTCTCAGAGCGAGATTACAGCGCAGGAACTGAACAGAGAACCACCACACTTCCTCTACTGATCCTATACAGCTCCTTTTACATTCAGTAGACCACGGGTCACGTGTTCCTCCAGCTCAGGAGATTTCTAGGCCTGGGTTCGATTCCTGGCCAATGCACTGCATTTTTTTTATTCATTCATTTTTTTGTATTTATTAAGTTAGTTAAATCACTGCATATGATTATAGCAGATTTAGACAATATGACCGAGAATATATATATATTTTTTGAGACTTATTTACTTACTACAGTATGTATGTACATATTCTCCCTGTGTCTGCATGGGTTTCCTCCGGCGACTCCAGTTTCCTCCCACAGTCCAAAAACATGGAGATCAGGTAAATTAGATACTTTAAATTTATCTGGTGTGTATATACTGTATGTATGACGGACAGTTCTGGTGAAAACAGGAGAGTTGAGGTGCACATTGAATTCTGCGTGATTTGATCAGCCGTCGTTTTATGTTTTTTGGATACAACCCGGGTTAGCACCTGAACATCCCTTTCAGACAGCTTCCTCTTACAGCGTCCACAGTTAATCCTGTTGGATGTGGTTGGTCCTTCTTGGTGGTATGCTGACATTACCCTGAATACCGTGGCTCTTGATGCATCACAAAGACTCTTGGTCACAGATGCGCCAGGAAGACGTGCACCAACAATTTGTCCTCTTTTGAACTCTGGTGTGTCACCCATAATGTTGTGTGCATTGCAATATTTTGAGCAAAACTGTGCTCTTACCCTGATAATTGAACCAACCTTCACACTCTGCTCTTACTGGAATAATGTGCAATTAATGATGATTGACCATCAGGCTGCTCCAATTTAGCCATGAAACCTCCCACACTAAAATGACAGGTGTTTTAGTTTCATTGTCCAACCAATGTAGATAGATAGATAGATAGATAGATAGATAGATAGATAGATAGATAGATAGATAGATAGATAGATAGATAGATAGATAGATAGATAGATACTGGAAAAAAAACAGAAATAAATCTAAGATTGAACAGAAAAGCTGTGTATAGCCATACCTCAAACTACAATACAGCTACTGCTCTTTCAATTTCAGCTACTGATGGCTCAAAGTGGTGTAAAAACAGAAACAGAGGGTTCAACTCTGAAACGAACACCACGTCTCCGCTCTGGAACACGTCCCGGTGCTGCGAGTATTAATGTAAAAAATAGAGAAAGTGCTTATGCTTGTGTGCACACACAGGAGGACAGTATTACAGAAAAAGCCAGCAATAAAAAAGGCTGTGAACTCTGGGAGTGTGTGTGTCGCTGCGCTGACGGGGGAAAAAGCTCAGGCTGGGGATATCTGACAGTAGAGCCGTGTAATGTAATAATCCCGAGGAACACTGGAACAGTAATGTTACACAGAGGGAACAGGTCTCAGTCATTATTTGATGATGTCTGTTTGAGTGACAGGGCTTTGATGCAGGCTGATGTTGTGTAGGTCTGAAAGCCTGGAGGCTGCATTCGCTGTTTCAAACAGTCGTTTTACAGCTGGCGAGGGGATTGTCACTAAAAAATGACAGAACTCTGAAAAATGCTTCTCTGAGTTCTTTCAGATCCCAGTGCAGGAAAGAGTTGCAACTAGGCTTGAGAGTAATATGGTAAAAATAATATATTTACAATAGTTAAAAACATTTTGACAACCCACAATATTTATATATCTCAGTTTATGTAAGCGTCTCAAAAAATATATCTTAAAAAAAGTCAGTAATTTAGTTCAAAACATGAAACTCATATATAATATAGATGTATTACACATGGAGTGATCTATTTTATGCGTTTATTTCTTTTATTGTTGATGATTTTGGCTTACAGACAATTAAAACACAAAAATCAGTGTTTGGCATCATGTTCTCCTCCACCAGTCTTACATAATGCTTTTGAATAACTTTATATCACTCCTAATGCAAAAATTCAAGCAGTTCAGCTTAGATCGATGGCTTGTGATCATTCATCTTCCTCTTGATTATATTCCAGAGGTTTTTTATTAATTTGGTAAAATCAAGGAAAAACATAATTAAAAGGTTTCTTATTTTTTCCTAGAGCTGTATGCTGCCTTCAAGCAACTCAGACTTTTTTGATTTTTGATTTTGGGGTTGTAGTACACTTTTTTTAGCATTACCTACACGTAATCTGCTTCTCTATAAATACTCTAGTTTCATTAAAAGATTAACAAATGAACTGAAACATTTAAAGCAGTCTTTGTAAATGATCTATACACTGTTTATTTTGTCCTGAGTTCTGAAACTAGGTGTGTACTGCGGTTCTTTATGCTACAGCATGGCTGCAGAGGCGGAGCACAATGGCCAGATTACTTTTACGATAATGGAGGAAATATATTGGATTGTGTATTCATCTCCACCACTGTCCACTGGCGCCACACCTCTCATTTCCTCTCTCTCTGTCTGAATAATCATCAGCTGAATGATTAAAACACCCAGCACTCTATCTCAGGCTTATGAAAGTGAAGCATGATTAACTAACCATTTTGAGTCTAGATTAGTTTTAAATAAACATTACTTTATATTACTGCATATATATTAGCTCTTTTTTTTTGGTAAAGAACAGATACACAAAAACAGAAAGACTCAACAACAGTGGCCAACTTACTCAGAAGATAACACCTCACAACTTATACAGGTGTGGAAGTGTATTAAAGAAAGACTGGAATGGGGTTGTTCGCATATTATTTCCTCTATAGAGCATGATCATTATTAGTAAAATGCTCTTCATGTTTTTCATAATAATAAAAGGACAGTTTGTGGGCGGGGTTATCCCAAGGTGACAGGGTGGACCTGAGGTTATTGAACATGTTTAAGTAGCGTGATCTTTTTATGGAAATAGGGGTGTACACTCCTGCATGGCTAAGATAGGATTGGCCGGCCGACTGTTGACTGTTGACAGGGTTTTAATCAGTCAGTGGCGCACCTGTATTTCCTGACGCCAAGATAAAAACACACAAGAAATTTACTTGAACACACCTCACTTCCAGACCACCACACCCATCAGTGTGATTTATTCCTAAACTCTGATGCTATTTTAACAGTGCGTGCACAAGGCATGAAAATAGACTTTTGACGAGGTGTAAGGTAGCAAATAGCATTGCGACGTGCCTTGTGCACTAACCCACACCTATTAGACAGTGTTAAACAAAGGCTGTTTAAAGCTTGTTTTTCTATCATCAACCTTAAAAGATGTAATGCAACCATAATTCAACATTCATTCAATGTTCTTTGCTGTCTAGGAACTGAACAGGAGGTGTGTGAAGGATAGTTGTGAACAATGCACACAGGAGCCGTTCATTTAAGACTATTAAGGCTTCCACAGTATCCAGACACATTCATTTTACTCATCTGTGGTTTGTGTGGGGTTTGTTTGTTTGTATTTCAAGTTACTTTCTTATTTTCTTTTCCAAGAATGACACAACTAGCTATGATGGTAGATGATAGAAGTCATGATCTATCCTGCTAGTGTTTATATACACGAAATCATATGCTAAGGTTGGGCATTGTGTTTAGCTACTATGTTATTACAGAAACAAAGCAAATGCTAGCTTTGGAGTCTTAGACAGTTTTTTTTCCAATTGTCAGTTTATGTTTCATGAGCAGTTGCTAGGCAAGGATTATAACACAGAGTGCTTCACAGAGTATTTTTAGTTTGTTTAACCCTTTTAAGTTACTACATGATTCATTATGTGTTTTTTTATAGTCTGAATGACTTTATTATTGATTTACAATGTGTCCAAACTTTTTCAGTGCTACTCAATCTGAATTAATTTTTTTTTTTCAAAATATGATGTATTTCCACTAAAATTACGCTGTTCTTTTCCTCCATTTAGTATTAATTTAGTATTAAAATATTACATTTTATAAGCAGTCTATTTTTCCCGGTGTCTGTGGGTTCTGTACAGATGTTGTCTCTGCCATGTCCTCTCTAAAACCACCTTCTCCTATTACCAATACGCCCCTGCTGACCGAGGCTTTTCATTTAAGCCCTTGACAATGTAAAGACACAGCAGCTGGCAGAGACCCAACAGCCACAAACGTGAAACCGCAGGACACAGACAATGCATGTCATGTAACCTATAGATAAACAGATACACTGTACTTATCCTCCATTCCTTCATTTTACTGAAATAAAAATACATGTAAGGTATTTCTGTAGTACAAAAGCCTGTCTGACAGGAAGGATGAACAGGGAAATGACCTTTCATGAGAATGGAGGTCAAACTATAATCAGCAGAAAAGAAATCAATGCATTCATTTAGTTTCAGTTTGCTAGTATCTACATTTTTTTCTGTTATTTTGACTCTAATATGACTAGACGTGATGCAGTATCTACATTTAGGTGCTCACTTTGACTACTGGAGGTGTTCTTAATGCCATTGGAATTAAGTAAATGAATTAAATTGTAGTAATTATGAGTTCTAGACGTGAACGTTTCATAAAAACATGCCTTTAATATGTAATTTTTAGTAAAAACAAATATAGAGATAATTTAATAAATATAGAGATCAGTTCCTGAGTTGAAATGGCCTTCAATCTTTCAATGGCAGAAAAGAAGAAGATGAATGTGAGAGAGACACGTAAAGAATACTAGTCCAGAGCATGATGGGAAATGTAGTCTGTGGGTATGAGACAGAATCATCTTCTAGGAGAAGCACCAGAGATAACAAGATGGCAGAAAATTTCAAGATGGCAGAAAAGAGATTTCAAGATGGCAGAAAAGAGATTTCAAGATGGCAGAAAAGAGATTTCAAGATGGCAGAAAAGAAGAAGATGAATATGAGAGAGACAAGTGAGGAATACTAGTCCAGAGCATTATGGGAAAAGGAGTCTGTGGGTATGAGACAGAATCATCTTCCATCCATAGCAAGTTCACTTAAATTCTGTGCTCTCAACATTGCATAAACAATTTCGGGATCTTCCTGTTTCACTGTGCACTAGTGACAATGCAAGGTCCATAGAAACATGGATGGATGGAAGGTTTGAGTTTTGTGTGGAAGAACTTGACTGGCCTGCACAGAGTCCTAGTCTCAATCTTAACCCAATCATTGAACACCTTTAGGATATATTCTCGACCAACATCAGTGTCTAGGTTTTAAACAAATGTGCTTCTGGAAGAATAGTAAAAAAGAATTCCCATAAACACACTCCTAAACCTTGTGGAAAGCCTTTTTAGAAGATTCATAGAAGCTGTTATAGCTGCAAAGGGAAGGACAGGCATCATCTTAAATCATAGGGGCCCTATCGTACACCCTGCACAAGGCATGTTACGATGCTCTTTGCTATCTTACACCCCTTTACCAGACTATTTTCATGCCTTTAGCCATCAGAGTTTAGGAATAAATCTACGCTGATGGGTGTGGTGGTCTGGAAGTGAGGTGTGTTCAGGTAAATTTCGGCGGCGGAAAACACAGGTGCTCCACTGACTGAAATAAACATAGACAACAGTCAATCGTCAGAGTCAATTTTTATAGGTGCTCCCAGCGTTAAAAACACATACACGCAGAGCTCAAACCCAACTTTTAACTTGACAATAAACAAAATAAAGAATAAAATAACATTGCTGTTCCCTTAAATGAGCTGCTGGTGTATCTTCACAGCGTGAACGAGCAGGTCAGTATCTTCTGCTGAGACGCACAAAAGCGGCACGCTGTTAAGATACGAAAACGCCAAAGCCTTAGAGAATTAGAACATGCGTATATGCGTGTTTTGAGCCACGCAAGGCGTCTTTTTTGCACTCGGTTTTGACTGGTACTTTACAGATCGCTACAATAGGGTCCTTTGGATTAAAAAAGATAGTATAGTTGGAAATTGGCTATATATCGTCATTATAAACTGTGCAGTGGAGACAAACGTAAGTTCTACGTTCAACATCACTGGCTTTAAACTGCAGGTTTTGTGTCAGAAGCACATGGCTTCCTCTCTGCTCTTCTCTGTGGATGTGTAGCAGTTCTGTGGAGAGCCCCCTGCCCTGTATCCTGCTCCTCTCCCTCCTGCTCCTCCTGCTCTAATCCCACCGAGTGCCAGCAGCTGCTGTGGAAACTCCAAAACCTCCTCCTGCCAGGAAGAGACAATTAGCAGTGCTAATGAGCGAGCCCCCGCCATCACACACACTTCCTCGCTCTTCTTCAGAACGCCTGCCGCTGAGAGAGAGACGGGGCTGGAGTGTGAGGAACAACTGAGAGAGGCAGGAGATAAAGAGCAGGAAGGAGCCAGGAGCCTGTGGAGCTCCTCCAGTCTGTAGTAACTCATACTCGCATGCCTCCTGCACTCACTTTCTCTTTTATTGGCAGTCGTGAATAAAAGTGGCCTTTTCTGTTAAAGTCTTTTGTGTTTCATTTGTTTTATTCTGTTTTGAAAAACATGGATAAAGGATATTTGAAAGTATCTACTTGAGGGATGCCTTAACATTTTTTAAATGGCAAATGACTTATAAGACCCATAAGAAAACATGATCATGATCATTTTCTAATACTAGACTAAGGGCCGTATCGTACACCCTGAGCAAGGCGTGTTGCAATATTCACTGCTATCTTACACCCCATCAACAATCTATTTTTTTACACCTTGCATGTGTGCCATTAAAATAGCATCAGAGTTCAGCAATATATTTATGTGTTCAGGCACATTTCTGGTGTGTTGCTATATATTTTGGCAGCGGATAACAAAGGTGCGCCACTGACAGATTAAAACCCTGACAACAGTCAACAGTCAGCCGCCCAATCCTATCTTAGCCCTGCAGGAGCGCTGTGAATCCAGCTTTTACATCAACAATAAACAGAATAAAGAATAATAAAACAATATTGCTGTTCCTTTAAATGAGCTGCTTTTGTACCTTCATATATTCCTCTGCTGAGACCTCCTCTGCGCTGTTAAAATACCAATGTGCCAAAGTCAGAGCTCATCTGGCTCTTAAAGGGAATGATGACTGGCACACTGATTCATTTATTTTTTATGTTACGCCCAAAACACACCATGATTAATTAAGAGAATTAGTTCATGCCTTTTGTGCGTTTTGAGCTGAGCATGTTTATTATGCATCATGAACTGTGATTATAATGCATTAATAGCTGTCTTTGTAACATGTTATACTTCAATACCAAGAAACTCAGTCCCAGCTTGTGGACTTGTATCATGACTAAAACAGCTTCCAACTTATAAACACACCCTCAATAATCCTATAAATATATTTTAAACCACTTATGAATTATGCTTGTCTTGAATATAATATTAGTTATAGTCAATTATAATGTATTATAACAGGTCTTTGTGTGCTCTAAGTAAAGTGACAGACTTTCATTGTGGGACTAGATTTTTACGATAGATATATACTATTTTAACATGTATATCATAAGCTATATATTCCTAAGGCATTTTAAACATGGCTATGCATATTTATAAAAATGCATAACCCACTATACCCACATTTATTAAGCATTATGACTTGTATCATGATCACAAGTCATAATGCTTAATAAACGTAGGTATAGTGGGTTATGCATTTTTATAAATATTTATAGCCATGATTATAATGCCTTATGAATGTAGTTATAGAGTCTAATAAAGGTGACATTCATAGAAAGTGTTACCAAATATACTACTATACTACTCAGCTGCAGGAGAGCTAACCGGCCGGGGAATGTGGGGAGTATCGGCGGCGAGCAGGGGGCTGGGAGCGCGATGCATCCTCTGATAAACTCAGAAAAACAACAGCATTACAGCAAGCTCCAACACGAGGGAGAAAAAACTAAAACAAAAAGAACAATATGAGGATTCACACGCCTGAACGAGCTGTGGATAATCTGGTTAATGCCAGCATTCATGTGCAATTAGTCTCAGCACCCCGCTATCACACAGCGGCTGCGGCAGGGGATATCTCAGCCTGTAGCCCTAACCGATGCACAGTTTACCAGACCAATCTCTGAACTCATCATTCAGCCCTGAAGCAGCACCTGGAGGACTGCATGTGTGTGTGTGTGCATGTTCCACAAATACCGCATGTATATCACCACATATGATATGATATCATGAGTATGCATTATTTGTGTTATACTGTATCTCACCCAGGAAATCTCAGACCAGCAAGATTTCATACGAGCTTTCGTATCGAAACACAAAGTGAACCCTCTTTGCAGAACCGTGCGGAACAGTTCCGGTTCTAATCCGGTTTTCCCGGGTTTCACAGCTCTATCAGCTCTTCAGTAAAAGTTCATATCAACCTGATCACAGCCACGCCCATTTCAACTGTGAAATTACAGTATATCTCCTCGATTCGTCTCTCGGCCAATTTCCCCGGAATCTGGAAAGAGCAATCAGAGATGATTCCCCCTTAGATAAAGAATTTATCAGGTGCAAAATGCTGTTAAAATCTTCTTTACTCTTAAATAAAATAATAAAATATTATAATATAGGATATAGAATGTCAAAAAAAAAGAAGGAGAATTCTGTGTGTATTTCAAAAACAGTTTTGGATTTCTTATTGAGATCTTATTCATAGCATCCATTTTCATTAATCCATGAATATTTCAATAGGTTTTAATAGGTGTCATCAATAGGGATGGACGATATGGACTAATATGAACTAATATCACAATATTATAAGTTAAAATCATTTTTGCGATAACAACACACTTGGCGATATGAAAAAAAAAATAGATTTTTAAAAGTTAATTTTAAGAATATTCTACTGCAATGACAACAACAAAAAATAATAAAGCAGTTTTCTACATTAATTGGAAACAAAACAAATCTATATCACATATCTCTGCACACAGCACCTCCAGGAAGTCAATCACTGGAATATTAATCACACCTGTTCACACCCATATAAATACATCTTCACTCTACACAAACTTTGCTGTGTATTGTTTGTTTTCCACATACAACGCATTTATCCCATTTTTACCAGATTGAAACAGGAGTCAATGATCCAAAAGGTCTTAAAAATGTATGACCTTCATATACAGTAACCAGGACTGAAGTAAAATAAATGATACTGGAGAGATGTAATTAGAAATAATCAGAAATAATCTGTCTCTAGTAGATATTTAATATGAAATGAAAAGAGTGTGAATTTTTCTTTTGCTACAGACAAAAATGTTATAGCCTGATGGCCCTAAAATAACGTCACAATATGAGGAGTAGAGAGTACAGATAATTGTGTGAAAATGTAAGAAGTAGAAGTAAATCGTTGTTTGAAAAATAATTACTCCAGTAAAGTGTAGATAACCGACATTTTTACTTAAGTAAAGTAAAGAAATGTTTGTACTTGGTTACTTGACACCTCTGCTGCTGTTCCATTACTTTTATCCCATTGGCATTAAATTAAAATTCATGTCAAGTAGATGCAGAGACTTTGTGAGTAAACTGTTCCGAAGCTGGTGAGTCCCTAAACCATCCAAACTGTCCCACAAAACACACACAAATAAAAGACTTCCAGGCCTCCTGGAACTGAGGCGAGGAAATAAACAGCGGATCTTCATTTCTTATGTACAGAGAGCCGACGCTAAGCTGACCCCAATGCTCAGAAGCATGAGGCTCATTTTCATACTTCCAATCTGCTCGCTAAACAAGCATGTGCAATTTTAGCTGCGAATGCTACTATTCCCCTCCCCAGATGCTCGGCTCTATAGCAGGCTGCTAATCAGAGAGAGGCTCGGCCTCGTTCGGGGGAAGAGCGCAGCATGCTAAATTGGATGTTTGCGAAATAAGTGCAGGGATATGTTCATTAGCCCCAGAGGTCACTCGGGGAGACGGAGCATCACAGATGTAAGAATCGCAGATGTCTTCGCCGGGGTGTAATCTGATGCGCAGAGCTACAGGATGAGCAAAGGTAAACATAAGGGCTTTGTGAATTACAGCAGTTAGACTTTCTTTTTCTTCTGCACGCGCTGTAATAACACTCTTCATCAGACGGTAGCTGCACCCAGAAGGAAGTGTTGGGTTGTAATGCTATTTTAAAGGAAGGTAAAGCGTAAGAGGAACAATAAACGATTGAAATGTAGACTCTTGGTCATATTTATTAATTTACACCCACAGAAGAAGTAGTGTGTATGGTATGCGCATGGCATATGTAACGCAACATGCCAGATGTCTTAGCATGTTAGAGTTGTAGAGGTTCCTAATGGTGTCCTGCCATAATCGTTGGTAGAGTTGGTGTGTTCATAGCACATCAAATACACTGCCTGGCCCCAAAAAAAAAAGAAAGAAAGTCTCCACCTGGATTTAAGTAAGTAAATGAGGTGGGGTTGGTTGATACTGCAGTTGGTCTACAGGTCTAGGTTCAAGGTTCAAATATGCAGTATGTGCTGAAAGAGTGAGGTCAGCTGACTACCTGAATATACTGAACATAGACCAGGTTATTCCATCAATGGATACATTTTTTTCTTCCCTGATGAACACGGCCATATTCCAAGATGACGAGAATGCCAGGATTCATGGTGCTGGAATTGTGAAAGAGTGCAGAGTTCAGGGAGCATGAGATCATCATTTATCATTTTCACACATGGATTGAGAGAGAGTTCACCACAGAGTCCAGATCTTAACCTCATTGAGAATCTTTGGGATGTACTGGATGGAGAAGAGCTGCTTTGTGCAGTGGTCAGACTCTACCATCATCAATGCTGCTGCAAGATCTTGGTGAAAAAATTAATAAATTAATGCAACACTGGATTGAAATAAATATTGTGACATTGCAGAAGCTTATCGAATGATAGTGTTACACATGTGTTACACAAACAATATACACTATCTCTGTATGTGTAGCTCAGTAAATATTACCTCCAATTAGCCTTTTTTTTTTTTTTTTCAAATTTTTCCCATTTTCTACCCATGGCTTTACACGGCCAATTACCCAACCCACTCATCAGGACTCCCCCCAATCATAGTGATGCCCCAACACACCAGGAGGGTGAAGACTAACACATGCTTCCTCTGATACATGTGAAGTCAGCCACCGCTTCTTTTCGAGCTGCTGCCGATGCAGCATTGTCGAGCAGCATCACAGCGCTAACGCTTGGAGGAAAGCGCAGCGACTCGGTTCCGGTACATCAGCTCACAGACGCCCTGTGCTGTGGACATCACCCTAGGAGTGATGTGGGGAGAGAGCGCCATCTACCCACCCGGAGGGAGCAGGGCCAATTTTGCTCCCTCTGAGCACCTCCCGCTTTAGACCGCTGGACTACTCGCCATAGTCTAATATTTTTATCATTTATTATTTCAGGAAATCTACCTTATCTATCTTCTGAATAGCACAGAAATACATTTCCTTCTGGATGCAACTATTTTTTGATAATGAGTGTCTCTCTCTCTCTTTTACACACTCACACACACACACACACACAATGACAAATGAACAACGCCACTATCAGAGCACAGGCTGTCTTTTTAAGAGTGTCCGATGCTCCTAAAGCCCATCGCTGCCAGACATGATTATCCCGTCTGGAGCTCATATCTGACAGTAACACACGCTGAAAACCGAAGTAACCAAAGCACTTTTCTCATTAGCATGTCTGAAGAGCAGAAGCTATGACTGGTGAGCTCTCGCACGGCTGCACTAATAAAAGCACACTGCCCTCTACAGCCTGACCCGCACACTAAAGGATGGGGGTCAACAAATCTGCACTGTTTGTTAAACAAACAGATACTGAAAACATTGCACTTTGTATTAACCAATAATGCAGTGATGCTGCGATTCTGTGCAAACATGCAAACATCTAAAATAAAGGATAAAAGATGGTTACGGTTTAAAGGTCTCCTTCTGCTAAAATCCTTTTTTTTTGTTCTTTGTGAAATGCAGTATTATAGGTCTCTCTGAGTTGTATATGATGCTGCATATGAAGCTGTTTCTCAGCCTCCACTGTCTGCAGTAGCTAATAGAAGAAAACCCTCAGAAGTACGAGTTGATCAGAGAGATGTAAAACTGTCGACGTCAACCAGTGGCTTCATGGCCTCGCCCACCTCGGCTCAGGACTGCCTACAGACGGAGTTTCAGCTTTTGTTTACAGAGCTATTTATAGTTAGCTATCTTGTGTAAACAGCTAAATAGGTTTAAATCGGATCTCCGGTTGATTCTGCATTTTACAGAGACCTTGAATATACACTAGGGAAGCAGGGTTTGACAAGGTAGCACAACTTGACAGAACACCTGTCAAAGCGAGCGCCATTTGCCTCAGATTTTATGATAAAGAGTGGACTCTGGGGCTTCGACGTGGTGAAACTGCCCAAGCACTGAATCACCAAGTCTGAGGTAAGAGTTTAGTATAATTTATTTAACTGAAAGAAACAGAAGGCAGGTAGGCGTTCTCTGTTGCAGTGATGTTAGCCAATCAGAGGCAATATATTTGCACGTATTAAAATATTCATGAGCAAGAGCCAAAACCTGTCTTTCTTCAGAGACCTCTCATTCAGTGATCTAAAGCAGGGCTAAATAGAAACACCTGAACACTTTTTTTTTTTCACAAAAAACAGCTCACATGGCATTCATTCATATAATAGAGACCACAACTAGACATTTTAATATGAATTTAAAAATGATTGAATGAGACATTTAAGTATTGTTTTCACATAGAGATGCATTGAATATTTGGCAACCAAAATTGTTTGGCATCTGAAATTGCCATATTTTTTTTTACCATATTACAATGTGATTGTATATTAAATTAAATATTTATTCAATAAAATGTCTCACTGGTGGACTCAAGGGGGGGGGGCAAGAGTGGGGGGGCACCTGCCCCCTTGTGCTCCAATGGTTAATAAAGCATTGCTAAAGTGCCGTTATTTTAGAGTGTCTAAAAAGGAGACAACCTTATTGGCTGCCCTTTTTGTGGCTACAAGGGTGTCCCATTCTTGCGATAAATTATGAATTTGAAAATTAGGTATTATGAAATTTAGGTAAAATCCTGTATTTTCTATTATTGTAACACAGTGTATAAGAATAAACACACAAAAAATCTGTAATATATAAATAATAAAAGGAGGGTAGCAATTTGCAAAAACAGGAAGAGTCTCAGCACAAGCCTCTGTGATGGACTTAGCTGACTCCTGGCTGAAGTTAAATATTTATCACTGTTAAATATGGATAAATATGGTTATACATGTTTTTTTCCCCCTGCTCCCCTCACAGCTGATGCATTTAATGAATTTATTTGCAGCCTTTCCTGAGGTGAACTGGGCGTGATGGAGCAGAGAGAAAGCTAGGAAACACTTTACATGAAGGGTACCTACATAGGTACATAAGGGCTTTATAACACATCCATGAACTGAATAATGAATGTATAGTAATGCATGCATAACACTATGCTTTAACATGTATTAATTTAACTTTATACCATTACCCACAATATGACATGACATTTTATGACTGTACATCAACATAAACATATTTTTTTTATTCACTCTGATCATTTTAACATTTCCTTTATTCTGTCATCCAACATGTCCAATTAAATATATTTAATGAAGGTTTATGAATGAAACTTTCATTTTAAAGCCACATTATCATTAATAGATATAAGCATCGGTGTCATACACTTTACATCCTGTTGGAATGATGCTTCATAAGTGTTTAAAAATTAAGAAAAGGTTTATACTTTAAGTTTAAGGGCATTAAATTGTTGTATGAAGCTGAAAAAAACAACATTTTATAAAACGTCTCACTGTTGGAACTGCCTTCAATGGATCCACTGGTTGATAGAGCCCTCTAAAGTGTCTAAAAAAAAAAAAGAGACAAAAAATTAGAACAACTTTTAAAAAATGTGCATAAAATAAAAAAAAATGTTTTAGCCACACCCCCTCTAGAATGTACACACCCCACACTTTGAAGTAGGTACAGCCAGTTCAAGAGTTCACCACTGAATGATCTTATTTCTCATTCATTATGTCACGAATGGCATAAGCTATTCCTAGATATTAAAGTATGGCATTATAAATGCATTATTACATGATTATGAATGTGTCATAACCCCCCCCCCCCACACACACACACACACTAACATTGAAACATGCAGGCATTGGTAAGCTTTCAAAATGAGGATAAAATTATCAATTCCAGACATATTTACATTATGAGACAATATAATAAAACAGTTTCTCTATTTATTTTTTATGAAAAGTTAATCATTTAAGACAAATTAGACAAAATTTCATTTTTTTTCATCAACATGCCCAACTATGGCTTCAGTAAAGGTGTGGACTGTAGTCGGGGGTTTCAGCAAATGGCTGTTTATTTCTCTACAGACATGGAAGTCAGAAGTCAACCACAGCTATCCATCACAGTGACAGTGAAGATCACATCTCTGTGCTTCTACAGAAGGACACAGCAAGCAGGCGGCACACGGTACGAGCCTCAGGCACTCTGTTAAAAAAAAATAACACAGTCAGTGGAAACAGTGTGAAAGTACACACACACACACATACATACACTCACGGGCACAGATCATTGCCACCATGCTGAGTAGCTCTGGAGAGATGTCCTTGTTCCGTCCTGGACTTCGCCGACGCTGATTTGAAGATTGACGTTATGGTTTATGAAGCTTCTAAAGCAGGAAGAACCTTCAGGATAATCTATCCTCCTCTGATGATAAAGACAGTCACCTGTTCATCACCGATAGCATAGCACTGTTAGCACTATTAGCACAACCTTGAACAGGGCACTGACACACTCAGAGGTGCTTCCTAGGTTTACAATGTACTATATACCAGTGCATCTTAAAAAATTTTTATATTATTGAAACGTTACTATATTTCAGTAATTCAGTTCAAAATGTGCAACTCATATATTATGTAGATGCAGTGTGCCAAGTCCTGCTGGAAAATGAAATCCACATCTCCAAAAAAGTTGTCAGCAGAGGGAAGCATGAAGTCCTGTAAGATGTTCTGTGAAAATAATGACCTTGACTGTGACTTTGGACTTGATATAACACAGTGGATCAACACCAGCAGATGACATGTCTCTCCAAACCATCACTGATCATCAGTACATTTTACATTTCATTTGTAAATCAAGAGACCAAGTCTGGAGGAAGAGTGGAGAGACACACAGTCCAAGCTGCTTGAGGTCTAGTGTGAAGTTTTCACCAATCAGTGATGGTTTGGAGAGACATGTCATCTGCTGGTGTTGATCCACTGTGGTTTATTATCAAGTCCAAACTCAGTGCAGTTGTCCTGTTTTCCAGGAAAATCTTACAGCACATCATGCTTCCCTCTGCTACTGACAAATTTTATAGAGATGTGGATTTCTTTTTCCAGCAGGACTTGGCACACTGCCCGAACTGACAAAAGTACCAATTGGTCAAATTTTCTGAGACACTGATTTTTGGATTTTCATTGGCTGTAAGCCATAATCAACAATCAACAATAAAAGAAATAAACGCTTAAAATAGATCACTCTGTGTGTAATGTATCTATATATTCTATGAGTTTCACATTTTGAACTGAATTACTGAAATAAAGTAACTCTTCAATGATATTCTAATTGTTTGAGCTGCACTAGTACTGTATATAAAACCAAGAATATACAAACCCAATTAAAAAACGAAGTTTTAACAGGCATCCAAAGCTGCCATCTAATTTACACTAAAATCTCCGGCAAAGCGACATCTTCACAGTTGCATTCTTCACACAAAGCAATCTAGACTTTTCTCCTACATAGTTTTCCAATGGTGGAACAAAATACCTTGCACTAACAGAGCTGGAGTGTCCCTCACTATCTTTAATAAACTCCTGAAGACAGAGCTCTTCAAAGAGCACCTACTCTCCTAACTCCTCTAACTAAATAACTAACTAACTAAATACTTCTAACCTCATTTCCTTCTTTCCTTTCTTTCCTCCTCTTTCCCACTATTAACCTTTGGCCCCCTTTAGGTCCTGCCTAAAAATGTTTTTTTTTTTTTTTTTTTGTCTTGAATTTCTGTCATCTATTGCTAAATCTACATTAGTATCTGTAAATAGCTTTGGATAAAAATGTCCACTAAATGTAACGTAATGTAAAAACAGTACAGACTCAGTGTGTTATTAGAAAGCGACTCTTTAACATAAGCAAAGTGGAAAGGGTCCAGGTCCTTCAGGTCCAGGTATTTAGGTTAGTAAAACATAAAGCAAAAACTCCAGGAGATGAAGAGGAGGAGATGAAGAGGAAGATAATACTCAGTGCCACACTTTCATATCATCACTGTTGACTCCCTCACAGCACTTCAAGAGAAGACAAGCAGACTTTTGAGCTTTCATTTATTTATTCATGTCATTTTCAGCACTATTAACAATTAATCACCACAGCCTGTATCCATTATACAGTAAATGATGCACTAACCGACTCTTTAATTCCACTGTAAAAGCTTTTCTAGATCTTTTTAAAATCACACAGCACAAAGCCAGACTTCACGAGGCACTGCAACTTACTCAATGACTGTACTGACTGGTTTCGTTTATATGCAGTATTTCATACAGAACAAGGTTAGAAGTTTAAACACATCTTAAATGGCTGGATTTTCTCAGTCAGCTTTATGAGGTAGAGTCACCTGGAATTCAAGCTTCCAGTTAACAGCTGTGTTGAACTTCTTGAATTTCTTGCCTCCTAATGTGTTTGAGAGCATCAGTTGTGAAGGTGTGAAGAGGTAGAGTTACAGGTATACAGTGAATAGCTCTATTTGAGTAATGTTCTAATCCAGATTATGGCAAGAACTACTAAACTAAGTAAAGAAAAACAATGACTTTAAGACATTTAGAAAACTTCAAAGTATCCTCAAGTCTTGTCACTGCAAAGACCATTAAAAATGTTCTGATGAAACTGGCTCTCATCAGGAATGCCCCAAAAAAGGCAGAACAAGGATAAGTACATCAGATACCACAAGTTAACAGAGTATTTTGAGTATTTTAACACTATTAAGTTACTACATGATTCCTTATGTGTTCCTTCATAGTCTGGATCACTTCAGTATGTATTTAATAATAAATACAGTAGCTACTTTGTCAAACACTACAATACATAGTTAGATAAAAAAAATGACATGTTACCATGTCCAGAAGTGGCATTGACTTATCTGAATTCTGAGGCATCTACAAAATAACACCTGTAACTTTTTATCAATTGGTATTCTTTGTGCCAAAATGTCTGTGAAAAAAAGTGTTGTGAGAAGGAATAGCAACGTTAAAACAGTGGGGAAGTGCTTTTCCGTCCCAACTTTACTGTTGCTTTTTTTTCTTTTTTGAAATGTGTTGCAGGAGTGAAATTCAGTAATGGATGAATATTAATAAATGAAGATGACGAACATATAAAGGACAGATAAAACATGAAATATCCTGGGTTTATAATGTCTATAGTGATTTTTGTTTCTGATTTAGGCTTATATTTTGTATTTTGGTATATTTTATAAATTGGCAAAAAAGCCAATTTCCGATGCAAAAATGCAATCAGCCAGATTAATGAAGCTATAAACTGAGAAAAATCTAAAATATAAAAAAGAGAGTGAATAATCTGATATTTTTGAAGACTGCATGAGTTGAAATGAGGCAAAACAATATTCAGCACAAACTCATCGCTATGAAAAATGTTAAGGAGACATATGGCAGGCATCAGCAGACGCTCATACTGACCTTATGTTCCAGAACAAATCAATATATTCTGTTCTGCAAATAAATCGCACGCAACGAATTCAACAGGCAAGCTGATTGCAGCACCCTGCCTCTGAATATGCATGCTTTATCTGTGACATGGCTGAATGTGCAATTTATCAGAAACTGTCAGGCAATAATATAAGACAAACCGTCAACTTGCATATTAACAAAATTTGATTCATTACGGCAAATTTGATCTAGACCCTCTGCTCTAATGAATACAATGGGAAAGGGAAATGTATGCAAATAGCTAGACGGAATAAATCTTGTTAAAAAATAATTAATTTCTATGACGGGGGATTATTGTAATTACCATACCGTGGCTGAAAGGTCACAAAAACACACCCACAACAAGATGCACCTAATGCCACAACAAGCACAAAACCGGAAACCTACTTTTCATTCATTTGCATCTAATAACTGCGTCTGTAGGAGAGGAGAGCGGCCCAACCAAACAGTGGGGAATAAACGGCCGTCTAATCATAAAATTACTCGACATCTGGTGGACCTGCAGATTACTGAGAAGAAAATTGAACAGGTGACGAGAGGCAACTGGCCAGTCATCCTAAAGAGAGAGAAAACTGCTCTTTCAGATCGATCCATGCATTTTAACTACACAAATTTTACCACTTACCAAATTATGAGTTTCTTTTAATTTATCAAATTGAAAACCCCTGGAATATAATCAAGAGGAAGATGGATGATCACAAGCCATCAAACCAAACTGAACTGTTTGAATTTTTGCACCAGGAGTAAAGCAGCATAAAGTTATCCAAAAGCAGTGTGTAAGACTGGTGGAGGAGAACATGACAAGATGCATGAAAACTGTGATTAAGTACTTAACAAAAAAAAGGTGAAATAACTGAAAACATGTTTTATATTCTAGTTTCTTCAAAATAGCCACCCTTTGCTCTGATTACTGCTTTGCACACTCTTGGCATCATTCTCTCAATGAGCTTCAAGAGGTGGCCACCTGAAATGAAAAGTTTTCCAACAGTCTTGAAGGAGAAGGAGGTGTTTATTAGCACTTGTTGCCCCTTTGCCTTCTTCACTCTGTGCTCCAGCTCACCCCAAACCATCTGGATTGGGTTCAGGTCCGGTGACTGTGGAGGTTCAGCTCATTTTTTGTTAAGTACATAAAACTCCACATGTGTTCATTCATAGTTTTAATGCATTGAATAAGAAGGTGTGTCCAAACGTTTGGCCTGTACTGTACCTATAGGAGATTTTGGACTAATGCTTGGCCTGATGTGACAAACCTGCAAAACACCAACTTAGGAAAAAAAAAATTAGTTTCTCCACAGACTGTAGAATCTATGCCAAGATGCATTGAAGCCATTCTGCCACCCCAACACCGTACTCAGACGATTTCTGTTGGGGTTTCCTTTAATCTGTCACCCACCCCAATATGAAGGCTGTAGTAGAAGCAGGTGTTAGATAACAATATGAATTATAGAATAGAAGAGATGCTGAGCACTCATGAAATAGTGAAAATAAGCCAGGCTCTTTTTGGTTATTTATACATCTCTGGCAAGACAAGAGCCAAACTTAATGAGGTTAGTTGTCAAGATAAGGCTCCGAGTCTTCTGGGGGGAGACCCTATTAGGCAAATCAAAGACATCTGTACAAGACGTCTTGTGCATCATCATTAGAATTTCAAAGTGGCTCTGATTGTTTGATCTCATATCCAAAAATTATTGTTGGGAAAGTCATTATCATAAACCCAGTTCTAAATTTGTGTTTCGCAGTCCTGGTTATGATCCATAATTAACCGCCTGGAAGAGATTTCCTCCTCTCCTCAGACAGCAAATCCATATGGATTTTTTTTTTTTTTTTACCACCAGGAATTCTGGGAACATGGTAATGGATTTTATCTTCGCGACTGTGGGAATTTACTTCAGTTAATAAAAGCCAGTTATTGTATTTCTGCTTCAAAAAGACCTTTTTTTCTTTTCTAGAAAGCGATTCTTACAACTCGAACCGTGACAACAGCAAATATTCACCCCGGCAACAACAGAACAGCCCAACACTCCTCACAACCTACCAGCTCACTCTGCACCAGCTCCCGTTTCCCACAAAAACATCTCATATTACATAATGCACACAGATCTGTATCAGAATATTCAGATATTCAATATTCATTTTGTCTCTTATCTATATAAATTGAAAACCTCTGGAATATAATCAAGAGGAAGATGGATGATCACAAGCCATCAAACCACCAAACTGAACTGCTTGAATTTTTGCACCAGGAGTAAAGCAGCATAAAGTTATCCAAAAGCAGTGTGTAAGACTGGTGGAGGAGAGCATGATGCCAAGATGCATGAAATGCACAGAAATATTGATTTCTGAACTCTTAGTCATTTCCCATTTTCTGCAAAATCATGCTCTGAATGACAATATTTTTATTTGGAATTTGGGAAAAGTTGTCTATGAAGAGACTTTTGTCTTTTGGAGACTGTTTAGCATATTTAAATGACAACACAGAAATAATATTTTCCAGCATAATGATCACTTTATATCATCACTTTTTTTTTCAGGATAATTTTAGCAAAATATGGCATTGGATAAAAACGTGGTTCAATCAGATTTGCAAACATTTCAATTGTTCAAGATGATCTGTGTGTGTGTGTTGTATTTTAAATATACATTTACATTTTCTAAAATTATTTGATTTACCATGAAATTATAGTTGTTACACCTGTCTCTTCCATTACCTGCGATGTGCAGCCTCTGGAGTTTAATACCCACAATGCATAACACGCTCACGCAACTACACTGTCACTGCACATGGCACTCCCTGAAAGCCAATCACCAGAGTATTGAATTCACCTGTTCCTCTCAGTATAAGCACCCCTCCTCTCTACAGACACCTTGCAGAGTTTTGCATGGTTTATACACTTTACTTAGAGTTACCCTTGCCTGCCTTGCCTTGCCTCTCTCTTGTTTACTGACCTTATTTTATATTTTTTGACCCTGATTCTCACCTTGCTTTTGATATTGTTTTGCAGTGTTTCGAGCCCTGGACTGTCTCTTATTTTTTGGTATGTTTAACAATGTTTGATGTGGAGACACTATGATAAATATGAGGTAAAATCAATGTTAAAATTAATAACTGTACATGCTGCAAGCACCTTCAGTCCCTTTGAATATAAAACATTATGAAGATTATGATGTCACTGATATTCTCGCCAAAGTTACTTGTTTAAAGAAAACCAAACCATCTTCACACAAACATTTAATGCACACTCTTTTTTAAAATTAAATCACACATAGATGGTAACCTATAGCAGGCGCAAACTTACAATGTAACAATCTGATAAAAAATAATTTAGATTATATCAATAGTTACGATATATTGCCCAGCCCCAGTTCACTGGCAGATAAGACTGATATTAAATTCAGTGAAATGAAATGAAAACTTCCTCCAAAAAGCAGCGCAAAAGGATGAAATAATAAATTAGACCCATTTGAGCACATTGACTGATTCCCTGAGTGCCTGCGGCGCCGTCCGTCCGTAATCTATCTCTGTAATAATCATTCATGCTCTAAATACATCAGAGAGGGAGGATAATAAAACACACACCATTCAGCTCCATTGATTTGCATTGTTAATTTCCCGCTTGATGGCTGCGGAGAGGGAATGATGAAGGGCCGCTTAAGTGCGCTTAAAGGATCCAGCTCTGCAAATCGCGAGTTAGCCACTGTCAGCAATGAGGCCAATGAGCCCCTGCTCCATCTCTCCACCAGGAAACAGACACACTGCGGTGGAGAGAGAGAGAGAGAGATAGAGGGAAAGAGAGACAGATACTGTAGATGTACAGTAGGCACATCCTGTGCTGGGAATCGGCTCCAGCTTGGGTTTCTAAAGGGCTTGACTGCTGGATGGAAGTCCTGTCAGAGGTATAGAGTCATAGCACCATAGATATAAACTATTTTGGCCTAATTTTATTTGGATGGTCCTCATAGACATTCAACTGATATACAACTAATATTCAACTAACATTCAACGACATGTCTATTAATGCTACAGAACTCCAAGGTAAAAGTAAAGGTTTCTCTATTGAATGCAACTCTAACCATAACTCAAATCTTAACATTTTAAAGCTAGGTTGAGGGTTAGGTTTAAGTTTTAAGTTCAGGTTTGGATCAGTTTGGATAAGTTTTAGGATTAATTATGGTTAAAGTTAGGCTTGGGTTAGATTCTGTTGTGAATCATTTACATTTAACTTAGGGTTGAGTTGCATTTAATAGACATTCAATTGATTGAATTTTAGTTAAATATCAATTGAGCATCTATGAGACATCTACAATGGATCATCTACAGGGGTTGGACAATGAAACTGAAACACCTGGTTTTAGACCACAATAATTGATTGTGGTGACGGACAGTTCTGGTGGAAACAGGAGAGTTGAGGTGCACATTGAATTCTGCGTGATTTGATCAGCCGTGGTTTTATGTTTTTTGGATACAATCCGGGTTAGCACCCGAACATCCCTTTCAGACAGCTTCCTCTTACAGCATCCACAGTTAATCCTGTTGGATGTAGTTGGTCCTTCTTGGTGGTGACATGCTGACATTACCCTGCATACCGTGGCTCTTGATGCATCACAAAGACTTGCTGTCTTGGTCACAGATGCGCCAACAAGACGTGCACCAACAATTTGTCCTCTTTTGAACTCTGGTATGTCACCCATAATGTTGTGTGCATTGCAATATTTTGAGTAAAACTGTGCTCTTACCCTGATAATTGAACCATCACACTCTGCTCTTACTGGTGCAGTAATGTGCAATTAATGAAGATTGTCCACCAGGCTGCTCCAATTGAGCCATGAATCCTGCCACACTAAAATGACAGGTGTTTCAGTTTCATTGTCCAACCCCTGTAAGTAAAGAGTTTTTGGACAATGAGTGTACAGTATACATAGCTGTGATTCCACTTGCAGAAGATTAGCCTCCTCTATCATGCTGAGCTTACACAACACTGGGAACATCAGGAAAAAAGGAAACAGGAAAAGAAATATGTGGGACATGGCTCTGTTAACGATCGGAATATGAAACTTAGCTGCTCGCCTCAGCTGGCCGGCAGCATCTGGGGAATTCATGGCTTATAGGCTGCCGGTCGGGCGAATGGTAGATCGTAAGAATTAGAATGATGCAGCCTATACAATCTGACATCATCACTGCTGGACACTGTAGACCTCCCCTGTGTGGCTGCCGGAGGGATGAAAAATAGAGGGTTGTAACACTGCCAGCATACTGTACCACACCAAACTCCATAGGCAGGGGTGAAATGAGAGTGCCATCATAAATAATGTAGACTGCACACTGGCCATGGGGTTTGAGAGAGAGAGAGAGAGAGAAAGAGAGAGAGAGAGAGAGAGAGAGAGAGAGAGAGAGAGAGAGAGAATGAAGTTGCTGAGTGTACTGTAAGAGTGTGTGGTGTCCATAAGGAGAAGACATATGGATTTTAACTCAAACCTGCGATATTTGAAGATAGAAGTCCAACAGTCAATGTGAAGCCATACGTTGTGAAAATCATAGGCCAGCAATTTTTTAAAGGTGGTCTAAGCTGGTCTTTAAAGGCCAAGTTGGTTAAAAAGTGACTGGTAATCGAGAAAAAAACATCATCCATAATGGTAAGATCATTGCTGGACCAGCTTGTTCTTATCAGTCTTGCTGGCTATGCTGGTCTTGGTGGTCGACCAGCTTGGTGTTGGTGACCAGCCAGCTTGGTCTTGCAGATCTTGGTGGTCTAGCAGTTGATCTAAGTGGTCAACCAGCTTGGTTATGTTGGGCTACCAGCTTAATCCTTTTGTTCTTAGTAGTTAACGACCTTGATTTTGGTGGTCAACTAGCTTGATCTTGTTAATCTTGGTGGTCAACCAGCTTGGTTTTATTGGTCTTGGTGAACTACAACCTTGATATTTTTTGTTCTTGGTGGTCTATGACCTTGTTCTTGAATGTCTACCACTTTGATCTTGGTGGTCAACCAGCTTGGTCTTATTTGTCTCAGTGCTCTACAGCTTTTTGTTTTTTTTGTTCTTGGTGGTTAACCAGTTTAGCCTGCTGGTCAGACTGGTTAACCAGCTTAGTCTTGGTGGTGAACAAGTTTGGTATTGTTGGTTATGGTGGTCAACTAGCTTGAACATGTTGATATTGTTGGTCAACCAACTTGACCAACTTGGTCTTTTCTTTCTCTGTGGTCAACCAGCTTGATCCTGTTGATCTTGGTGATTAACCCGCTTGATCGTTTGGTTCTTGGTGGTCAATCAGCTTGATTGTCTTGGTCTAGGTGGTCTGCCAGATTAGTCTTGCTGGTCACAACCAGCTTGGTCTTATTAGTCTTGGTGGTCAATCAGCTTGATCTTGTTGGTCTTTGTCTTCAACCAGCTTGGTCTTATTGATTAACCAGTTTAACCTCCTGGTCAGACTGGCCAATCAGCTTGGTCATGCTGGTCTTGCTATTGTCATTGTGTGAGCAGCTATCATGGGATATTGGAAAAGTCAAGAGGACACCACATTAGCTCCATGACATTTGGTATGTCAGTGTATAATGAGTAACTAACAACTTTTATTCTTCTGCATTTACATACTTGTGTGCTTCTATTGTTATATTACCCACCACAACACACACATATACTATATATATATATACATACACTATATTCCAGCTATGGCTAATAGTAACTGCAGCCTCGCTATATCCTACACAATACTGCATGTACCATTCTGTTACACAGTGGCTGCACTCTTTCAATTATTTAGTTTTTTATTTAATTCAGAGAAAGCCATAAGGAGCTGCAACAACAATGTCATAGCCAGAACCAGCATAATGGAGCTACTTCCGAATCACAGCCAACAGTAATCCAGTTCAAACAGAACCTTTCAAATGATGAAACACTGAAACACATGACTCCCCCTACAGCTGGTTAGCTGAAGTGATTCATATCAAGTCTTATTGCATTGTTTCTTTCTAATCAAAACTGCTCCCCTCCAGATAAGCCAGGCAGCAGTGCCTCCTTTGTTTAGATTAAACTACTCCATTATCTGAATGCCCTGCAGAGTCGGCTTCACAAGCCCGTCTGATGAGGATCCAAACACCGACTGTGACGGAAACGCAGGATAAAAACAGCGTTTTAACTTTAGAACAAGCGTTCGAGCTTAAACTCCCAGAGACCCTGATACGGCGCTACGCTCTCAGACAGAAAATAATGCTGATTGCTGCAGCGAGGTTTTAAACGCACTATGATCACTCTTTGAAGCTCACCGCTTTTTCATGGATGTTTTTTTACGGCGCTCCGTCGTAGCCTGTTAAACGACAAAACGATGGTAGTGAAGAGCGGGGCATCTGTTAGGGCTTTCAGCGCTACAACGCGGCCCATTTGCGCAGGCCGCTGTCAGAATTAATTGGCTTGTGTCGATGGGTAATGAAGGAAAATGGCGGTGTTTATCGTCACACTCCCCTCGTTAAAAGGAGGCCTTTCGCCTGGCAGGCTGCTGCTGACATTTCCACAACATCCGCAAACAGTGGTGTCTTCAGTTTAGAACGGAGATTAAAGCTCAGTACACTTACAGCAGTCCCGTACCCGCCCTCAGACATTCAACATTCAGCTGCATAGCCTTTTCCATTCCACAGATACTGTATACATAGACTACGGCACATTATATATATAATACAGCACATTATGCACATATATGCATATGATAGCAGTGGAATTTGTAAATGGGTAAAAAAAACGAATCTGCCATTGTTTGCTGACCAGCAGCTTATTTCCAACAAACAAACTTAATACAAAATTTATAATAAAATATAAAACATGGTGCGGTTTGTTAAACACTTTTTTTTTTTGCTAAAAAAAATCAATCTTTTTCCTTCATATGTTTTTTCTCCCAAAATTTAAAGTAATGAGAAACCAGTGCCTTCTATGAAAAATGGAAAAAAAAATGATAGCATGAAAATGTGTAAAAATAACATACAATCTGTAATTGTTTGCTGACCAGCAGCTTATTTCCAACAAACAAACTTTGATACAAAATGTATAAAAGTGTGCTGTCAAGACTAGTGTTTACTGATGACCTTGGAAGCAGGGGAGTCAAAAAGATTTTTTAATGTGGGTTTCACATTCTTGTCTGGTTTTGCATCCCTCTAGTCTGTTCCCTGTTCGTTTGTAGCTCCGCCCCCTTGTTACCCGGTCCCAGGTGTTCCCCGTTTCCTGCCCTTGTCCATGTGTATGAATAGTGCCCTTGTACCTGTTGCTCTGTCCGTGGTCTTACGTCGGTCAGGTTATGTGTTCTTTTATTATTTTTTTTAAGTCTCTACATGCTCTGTGTTTCTTTGCTTCGTTAGTTCCTTGTTTGTTTATTTTAGAAATGTAATATATTTTATAAAGTTTCTCAGTAAATATTCACAAGTGTGTCCACTCTACACGTCTCCTCCTCCAGGGCTACTTTCCAAGGAATCATGTAGTAACTTAAAAGTGTTAAATAAACCAAAATTCTCTTTGAAGCATTTAGGTGCTCTTATCTGTGGTTCTGTTAGCTTACGGTTTCTGAGCCTGGCAACTCTGATGAACTTATCCTGTGCAACATCCCATCCTGGGGTGTTCCCGATGAGAGCCAGTTCCATCATAACATTTTTGATGGTCTTTTTGACCTCATTTCTTAAAGCAATCTTTTTTTTACTTACTTTTCTTTACTAAGTAGTTCTTGCCATAATCTGGATTAGAACATTACTCAAATAGAGCTATTTACTGTATACCTGTAACTCTACCTCTAACTCACTACTTTACAACTGATGCTCTCAAACTAAAAATGAAGAGACAAGAAATTAAAAAATAAAACTCTTGACGAGTTCAGCAGCACAGCAGTTAACTGAAAGCCTGAATTCCAGGTGACTCTACCTCATAAAACTGACTGAGAAAATCCAGCCAGGATGTGCAAAGCAAGACGTGTCTTGTTTGACGAATCTAAAATATAAAACATGGTGCGATTTGTTTAACACTTTTTTTTTGTTCGCTAAAAAAAAAATCTATGTGTTTCCTTTATACGTTTTTTTTCCCCAAAGTTTAAAGTAATGAGAAACCACTGAATTTACGATGTGTCTATTAGACTATTTGACTGATTACTCTGGATTTGATGTTGAGATCAATCTAGATAGGCCAAAAATGAGATTGATGCTGGCGGTCTGAATATGGCTAAAAATGTGTTTTTTATCCATAGTATTATTTAAAAGGACATTTCCACCACTATTGTTTTAAAGAGAGCAAATGATATTTCATATTTCAAAGGGACACAGTAAATACAGTAATTGAGCAGGAGATTAATATGAATATATCCCAGTCTAATTCGTGCACTTTATTCATTTAAAGGCCAGACATATTCCAAAACTATCAGCAAAACGCTGGGAATCGTTATCAATTCTATTAACGACGAAGGCAATTAAATCTTAACAAGATGGCTAACGTGCTAATGCGGCGAGGAAGAGGCTAATTAGTGTGACTGCAGCCATGTTAAAGTGAGGGAAGTGTGAAAGCTGATGTAATGGGCTGGGATGGCTTTCTCTGCTCTGACAGCAGCTTTTGTTGCACTTCTCTGCTCTGAATCAGTGGGATTAAAAGCGTCCTGCCAGCTCGGCCTGACTGGCATCGCCCAGCCTCGCATTTACTACGAGATATAATGCATAAAAACACACGCATCAGGAAGTAGACAGCTGCATTATATTCCCTGACATACACGCAGTATGTGCCAGATGCTCTACACTGTGAGTGATAATAGTAATAGTATATATATATATACATACAGTATACACAGAGGCATGGGAAATGTTGGACACCCTGAATGGACAGGACTTGGACAGCAACATCCTTTGGCAAGTATTTTCTATATTTCCTATCACATGTTGGTAAACACTTTTAATGTTGCTCCTATTGCTGACACAGATGTGCAAATATATACATGCATACACGATACACGATACGGCACTGTCCTGTCTTTTAAATTGTCTCGTCTTTTGTATTTATTTTATTTACTGTAGTGCTAGTTTTATGTTGCACTTTATCGTCTCACCTTACTCTTTATGTTGTCTATTGTTTGCTGTCCCATGTTGCACCATGGTTCCGGAGGATCACTGTGTACCTGTACTCAGATGTAATGACAATAAAAGCCTCTTGACTCTCTCTCTCTCTCTCTCTCTCTCTTGATTCTTGAGTTCTCTTACAGCGTCCACAGTTAATCCTGTTGGATGTGGTTGGTTCTTCTTGGTTATATACTGACATTACCCTGGATACCGTGGCTCTTGATGCATCACAAAGACTTGCTGTCTTGGTCACAGATGCTCCAGCAAACCGTGCACCAACAATTTGTCCTCTTTTGAACTCTTGTATGTCACCCATAACATAATGTTGTGTGCATTGCAATATTTTAATCAGAACTGTGCTCTTACCCTGCTAATTGAACCTTTACACTCTAGTGCTCTTACTGGTGCAATGTGCAATTATGATGTAATAATTAAATCTAATCACATGTGCTCACAGGATACACATTGAATTTCAGGTTAGAACAGATATAGAGTATAAATTGTGAATGCTGTTTCACAATAACAAAAAAGTTTGACTGGGTGCTCAAATTATTGCATTTTCCACTTTATATTCTCTTGAGATTTTTTCAGCATGCTTTAAAATCAAATATCAATAGTCTTTAAGATTTAACAGCCCATGTAGGTCAGCCCCTGTCCGTCTCCATTTCTGTTCCTCACCGTCATCTGTATTCACGTATGCCGGTATACGTGTCTGAGTGTGTGTGTCATGTAATATTAATGCAGGCGTCTGCATGCTGACGTGAGTGTGATTCTGCTCGGGGGGGTACATTTGTAGTGTGTACTCATCTGTGTTATGGATTGAGCAGGCTGTGATAGCAGTCTGAGTAAAGATTTAAGGGCAGAGTCAATCTACCTGCACAGGGAGTGAGAGACGACTTACAGGGAGTACAGAATCAATAGACAAAACACTGAACTGGGACTGGTACCTGGTTTCGTGTAGTTTTGGGCGAAATGTCAGATCCTGAAAGCAGATTTTCCTTTAGAATTCTCTGATACAGTATATTTTACAATTTATTGTTCCATCAATGAACACAGGATATTCTAGACAAAGTGTAGCAAAACAGGCTCAATCCATGATACTACCACCACCATGTTTCACAGATGGGATGAGGATCTTATGCCGGAATAAAGTGTTTTTCTTTTCCAAATATATTGTTTTCATTTAAACCAAAAAGTTAAAATTGGGTCTTATCTGTCCACAAAAAAATTCTTCCAACGAGTAGCTGTTGGCTCCGCTTCAGCGCTGTAAAACGAACCGATACCCAGCTGGAGATAGCTATGCTAAAAGCCAAAACAGTTAACAGTGCCGGTGTTCTGTCGAGTTCTGCTTCCCTGTCAAACCCTGCTACCCTACTGTATGTTTACGTAACTGTAAAATACATCTTTTTTTTTTATTAAATTTTCTATTACTTATTTACACGGTTGTAACACTGAAGCAATCGATGACTGTGAGTCCAGATTGTACAATGCACCCGGAAACAAACAAACAAAAAAAAAATATCAGGAAAATACTACAGGTGGTTAACCCAGGTCCAGAAAGTAGGAGTTGGTACAATTAGCCCTGGATTGGATTTTTACCATGATACTACCACCACCATGTTTCACAGATGGGATATAGATCTTATGCTGGAATAAAGTGTTTTCCTTTCTCCAAATATATCGCTTTTCAATTAAACCAAAAAGTTAAAATTCTGTCTTATCTGTGCACGAAAAAAAAAAAAAAAATCTTCCAATAGCGTGGCTTGTGTCTTGTCCATGTATTTTTTTTTTTTTTATCAAACTGTAGACGAGTAGCATTTGTTCTTTTTAAGAAAGCAGTGGATCATGGACATTAACATTAGCTAATGTAAGAGAGAGGCCTTCAGTTGCTTAGAAGTTACACTTGAGTCCTTTGGGAACTGCTGGACAGTAGAGACAGTTACTCCAACAAAAAGCAGGATAGAGTTAATTAATAAATGGAATAAATGAGGTGTCCTGATACTTTTTTCCACGTTTTCTGACACATACTCTTGGGTAAACTCTTTCAGATAAGAAGAACGTATTTTTACACTGAAAAAAAGTGATTTTACATCATACTAGTGTTAAATTAGAAATGACACAACATCAAATAACAGCCAAGCACTGAATTACAGAACATAACCGGAGAATGTAATATTTATGGCCGATCACCAGAGGTGCCGAACATGTCGGTGCTGAACACTTGTGTAATTATGTTGGTGGTAATGCTGTAGATGAGGAAGGGACCTTGGTGCACATCAGTTCAGTAAGTCATGGCAGGTGGTCTGCTGTTGCCAGTCTGAGCACTGTGTAGTTTCACTGCAATAAAAATCCTAATTCTGCAGCACTGTGAACCCTTGTGAAAAGGAAATATACTTTAGCAGCACTAACAGTATGTTCAAATTAGGTAACTTACACTAAAAGTGCAATTTATTTTTCATAGATTTGATAAAAGTGCACATAAAATATACTGTACTTTCTCTGTAATAGTTGGCGAGGTCACAAAAGACCCCACGGTAACTTCTAAGCAACTGAAGGCCTCTCCCACATTAGCTAATGTTAATGGTTCATGGATCCACCATAAGGAGAACACTGAACAAAAAAAATCACGTGGACAAGCCACAAGGCCTGAATATCTTGTGGACAGATTTTTGGCTTAAATAAAAAGCTTTATGTTTGCAGAAAGGAAAACGCTGCATTCCAGCATTTGAAACTTGTCCCATCTGTGAAACATGGTGGTGGGCGTATCATGAAGAGAGAGAGGCCTTTAGTTGCTTAGAAGTTACCCTGGGGTCATTTGGGACCCCATTTGCTTCGAAAATCTAGTAGTCTCTGTACAGTAGAGACAGTTACTCCAACAAAAAGCAATAAATGGAATAAATGAGGTGTCCAAATACTTTTGTCCACATGCTTCCTGAGTCTGTTTTGCTGCACCAGGCCAAGGACATATTGCATTCATTGATGGAACCATGAATTCTGAAATATATCAGAGAATTCTAAAGGAAAATTTCAATGGAGAAGGTGGGTCATGCAGCAAGACAATGACCCTAAACACACTAAAGTTGTTCAACCAAAGAATGGTTAAAGACGAACGAATTTGTGTTTTCGAATGGCCAAGTCAAACTCCTGACCTAAGTCAAAGCAAACTTTTGTCTCTTAAAGGGAATTGACCAATAGATCACTAAAACAGAGCCCATAGACTTTCACTGCTTACGTTTAGTCAACTTCTACTACTTATTTTAGGCATGTTTTCGTGGCTAATATATAAAGCCTCTACATAAAAGCCATGTAAAGCCAGAGTAATCTGAAGATATTATTTTATCCGCTATTCTATCTCTATAATTGGCTCTAGAGAAAATGAAACATAAAGCAATTAGCGAAATTAAACTAAAAGGAGTCAAAAACTCCTAATAGTGTCCACCAGCAACCGGACCGCTAATAAAAGCATCTCAGCAGATAGGACCCGCTGGATTAAGGGTAAAGAGCTCCTTCACGACAGTTTGCTCCGCAGATGTCTAATGTCCTGAGCCCGGAACGAGAGGATAAATAAAAAAGGAGAGGAAGATGATTGCTAATCAACAGAGAGAGTGGAAGAGGAGGAGAGTAATTGAGCCAAAACGAACTGCGATGTCACCAATTAGCTTGAGGAGTGGGCGCGGAGCGTGAGCACACTTTAATTATAACCACTTTTCCTGCTCACTTAGAAGAGCTCTCGGAGAGGCGAGAGCGTGCAACTCCAAAAATCATTCTTCAAAGGAAATATTCTAAATGAGCTTCCCGGGCTAATGAGGGACCACTGCAGACCGCCGGTCCGCTCGCAAGCAACTTTACCTGTCGGGAAATGCAGCGGATCTTTAGCTACCGGAAGAGTAAAGACCGTATTTTACCTCTTTACCGTGGTTACAGCCGGTGCTAATGAATGCACAGTAATTTGCCCTTCATTATTTATCATATTTGACTACTGAAAAAAAAGAAAAACAAAGAAAGAAAAAGACTCTTAAACTCTGTGCTCTAAAACTAAAGAGTAATCAAAAGAAAAGGCGCGCGTCCTCTACCTCTCCCAAGGTTGTAACATGCTTCCAAATAGTTTTTTTGAAACTTGCTGTTTCAGCTAAAAACAAAGGCTCTACACAAGTTTACTCAGCTAGCCAAATACAATTTAGAGACAAAGCAAACTGGCAACCATGACCAATGACTACCAATTGCACACAGTTTAAGTCTGAATCAATGAAAGGTGTTGGATTGGTCTGAATTGTTGGGCCTGTTCAGCTTATACTGTATAAGCAAGTAGAATACTCAAAACTTGTGTCTCAATTGAGTTTCATTTACAGAGGTAAATACTTTGTTACATTACTTAAGTAGACGGTTTGTTACTCTAAACATTACTGGAGGAGTAATTCTTTTTAAAATTACTTTTTACTACTCCTTATATCTTTTACACAATTATCTGAACTTTGTACTCCTTACATTCTAAAAAAATAGCCTCATTACTCCTATTTCATTTCAGTTTCTAATCATTTCAGCTAAACCACCTAAGCTTTTGTCCGTAATGGCATTTTCCTCTTCCAATACATTTCTCCATCTAGTACAGTATGTATTGGAACACTAACAGGATACCCCTCTCAAGGGTACACCAGTGAGCCCATCAGTGGCCTGAGTATGGTTGCTGTTGTTTTTGTAACTTTTTTAAAACATGATTGTAATGGCGTTTCCCTCCTTACATTACTTCACTCAGCCTAGTACAACAGGTATTGGAACACTAACGGGATACCCCTCTCAAGGTTACACATCAGTCAGCCCATCAGTGGCCTGAGTACGGTTGCTGTTATTTTTGTAACTTTTTTAAAACATGATTGTAATGACGTTTCCCTCCTTACATTACTTCACTCAGCCTAGTACAATAGGTATTGGAAAACTAACTGGATACCCCTCTCAAGGGTACACACCAGTCAGCCCATCAGTGGTCTGAATATGGTTGCTGTTGTTTTTTTGTAACTTTTTAAACATGACTGCTCTTGATGTGGATGTAGTGATGTAGTGATGTAGTCACCAAGAAACAAAAATGAATTAATTAAATTTAATTGGCTCATTTATATGAAATACTTACGTGTTGTGAACATTGAGAGACTGTGCAGATAATCAATGGATGTAATTCCTAAACGATTAATGCAATATATCTGTTAACCCAATTCTCAAATTTCTATTATGTCACTTTTTTCTTTTCAAGGCAGCAAACACTTAAAGCCATCTGCATAGAAACCATGTGGATCCATGCAGATGTAGACTATTCATGCAGGCCCCCAACTGTGCAAGTGCAGACATCCTCAATCTGTACAAACAGCATCTATAATTTACAGCAGAAAAAATGAACAGAACTGAAAAATGCAGCACATGAAATCTGAGTTATCTGTGTGAAAGAAAGAAAATGCAACATTCAGAGCACATAATGTTGTTTAAATATTTTATATAAAACATATATCGGGCTAAAATCCTCATATTCATATTCATTCAGTCATTCATATTGCATCTAAAAATGTTAATTCAGTGAGACAAAAAAAACAATAAAACATTTAAATAATACCTTCTTTGTGGTGGTCTATCCTGTGGGGTCCTGACCACTGAAGTTCAGGGTGAAAGGATGATAATAATAAAGTATGCACAGAAAATAAGATACAGAACTGCAGTCTGTAATTTTAGAACTGAAGTATCCTACATGATCAGTGGAGCCACAAATGGACACTAACTGGATACCCCCCGTGAGAGTTCATTACTCATCTAATACAGTGAGTATCATAACACTAACTGGATACCCCTCTCACATTGAGTTTCAGAACACTATCTGTAATCACCTCCTGGAAAGTCCACCATTTATCCCATTACCGTGAGTATCATAGCACTAACTGGACACCCCTTAAGAAAGTCCATCTCTCAGCCTAGTACAGTAAGTATCAGAACACTAACTGGATACCACTTTTAAGACTACATTACTTACCCTAGTACAATCAGTATTATAGCACTCATCCTTCTAAAAAAACTACAAGTCAGCCTAATACATTGAGTATTAGGAGTAAAAACACTAACTGGATTCCCCTCTCAAGAGGTCATCATAGTCCATTACAGTGAGCATCATAGCATCATCTAGACTCCCCTTTCTAAAATACATCACCCAGCCTAGTACAGCAATGAGTATCAGAACACTATCTGTAATCACCTCCTGGAAAGTCCACCAATTATCCCATTACAGTGAGTATTATATCACTAACTGGACACCCCTTAAGAAAGTCCACCTCTCAGCCTAGTACAGTGAGTCAGAACTGTCAGAACACTAACTGGATAACTCTTTTAAGACTACATTACTTACCCTAGTACAATCAGTATTCTAGCACTAACTAGACACCTTTCTAAATAACAACATTCAGCCTAATATAGTGAGTATCAGTACACAAACTGGATACCCCCTTCAAGAGGACATCACAGTCCATTACAGTGAGCATCATAGCATTATCTAGACACCCCTTTCTAAAATACGTCACTCAACCTAGTACAGCAATGAGTATCAGAACACTAACCGGACCCCCCCCCCCCCCCTCCCCTCAAGAGTCAAAGAGACATTATTAGACATAAAAAAAAATTTTCCAGGTCTCTCTATATGTATAATGTATAATAGGCTTTACTCATGGTCACTTAGAAATCCTTTTCAGCTGTTTTTCTTCTGTATTTTATTTTTAATTTTAGTTCATTAGATATATAGAGATATATGGCCGGTATGGGCTGCATGGTCAGTACTAAAGGTGATATATGACGGCATTATATCCGCCTGCAGACATACAGTCTGTGGGATGAGGGCAGCTGTGGCGAGGATGATGGTGGAAATCAGTGTAGGATTTCACTGACCTCACCACTCCTCCACCTGCTTGGAAATCCGCTCATATGATGAAGCTGTTGAAGAGTGTAATGATCAGATGATGTTATTGGGGGAGGGGGGGGGGGGGGGGTGCGGCAGAGGAATGATTTACTAGGTCCCTGAATTCCCACGGCACATGTCATGGGTTTTACAGGCTAGTGACACATGAGATACTGGTAGCAATTAATAAATAATAAGTAATAATAAACGATACGGAACAAGGATCATGTCCCACGACTTTTTCCATACTCCATAAAAGCTCCTGCATTGAATGTATATGTGATTTCTGCCATAGTGTGTTTGCATGGACATTTCTAGCCTAATGACTTGATCAATATTGTTACCAACCACTGTGCTGTCCACTGCAAGTGGTAATGCCTTCCATGACACATTGGTAATATACACATATGTTACAGTAAATGCTGACACAACTTAAAAAAAGAAAGACGTCCCCTGCAGTAAGACATGATCAATTTGCTGGTGCATCTCAAAAAATTTGAATATCGTTGAAAAGATACTTTATTTTATTATTTCAGTTCAAAGTGTCAAACTCATAAACAGTATTATAAAGATGTATTACACACATAGTGATCTATTTCTATTTATTAAATTTCTGTTTAAGAGTTTAGTTATTTTATTGTTAATGATTATGGCTTACAGCCAATGAAAACCCAAAGATCAGTGTCTCAGAAAATTTTAATCTTATATAAGACCAATTGGTACTTTTGGCAGTGTGGGCAGTGTGCCAAGTCCTGCTGGAAAATGAAATCCGCATCTTCATAAAAGTTGTCAGCAGAGGGAAGCATGAAGTGCTGTAAGATTTTGTGGGAAAACAAAACTGCACTGACTTTAGACTTGATAATAAAACACAGTGGATCAACACCAGCAGATGACATGTTTCTCCAAACCATCACTGATCATCAGTAAATTTTACATTTGATTTGTAAATCAAGAGATCAGAGTCTGGAGGAAGAGTCTGGAGGAGAGACACACAGAACAGGCTGATTGAGGTCTAGTGTGAAGTTTCCACCAATCAGAGATGGTTTGGAGAAACATGTCATCTGCTGGTGTTGGTTTTACACCTTGCATCCATCCCTTGTATCACTATTAGTGATGAAACACTCCCAACATATTGAAGAGGACCTGACCATTTCCTGATTCCAAACAGAACCTGGATGTGTCGCTCAAGTCCACTGCAAAGGCAGTGAAGGCAGCTGTGATTGGCTGATGGATGACCTAGATGAAAGGTCGTTTGTTAAAAAGACCTTCCCACTCCTCTTAGTATAGTGATGAACCCCCTCTTAAAGAAAGTTAACTGGGCTAAATGTCTTTGAGTACACTGTAGAGGCATTTCTAGCAGCCAGTGGTTTCTCACCAAGAGGTGCACTACCCAAAAGCAGCCTTTAAGAACCTATTTAAAGGGCAGCGGTGAGCAGTGTGCCAAGTTCTGCTGGAAAATGAAATCGGCATCTCCATAAACATTGGGGAAAACATTGCACTGGCTTTAGACTTGATAGAACACAGTGGACCAACACCAGCAGATGACATGTCTCTCCAAACCATCACTGAGAGGGTTTACTTTTACTCTTAAAACGCCCACAAATCACACATGTATTAATTTAAAAATATACATTTATACATATCTCTTGAGGTTTGCAGAAACTTTGCTTATTTATTTATTTACTATTTGTATCAATGATTGTATTTTAAGGGGAAAAAAAAAACTACAGAATACTAGAGTTGCCAGTATCCCTGAAAAACACAGGTCCTGATTACTTAAAGCTAAGGTCTGGACATTAATTTAAATTATGAAAATGTTTGTGGGTGCGAAAACGAGAGAGCTAACTTCAGCCTCTGATAGGCAGTATGGCGGACACTGCATATGTCTAGGCTTAGACAGCTTTACACCAGCTGCTCTTTATTTAAACTGCAGCATTAAACTAAGATTATGTTTTAATTAGATTTGCACAGCAGTGAATGTTTCTGGGATGCCATGCACGCACAGCTCTCCTCGGGTCATTTCATAATGTCTCAATGAGGCTACGGTCAGGACTATGACTTTAAAACTTATAATGATTTCAAAACTTTTCAAAAAACGTCTTCTTTTAAAATCACTTTTTAATGGATTTAAAGAATTTTTCTTTTGGACAATTGTCTTGTTGCATGGCCCAACATGTCTTTGGTTTGACGTCATGGACTTGAACTTGGACATGGACTGGTCATATGCATGTAAAATGTTTAGATACAGTTAACAGTTGAGTTCACATGGTTGAGGTGAAATTTAGGCTACAGTCATGTTTGGTGTTTTATGGTTATGGTTAAGGTTAAGGTTAAGGTTAGGTCACAATTAGGTTTACCGTTTTAGGTTATTATATGATTCCTTAAAGCTCCACTAGGTAGGATTGAGATTTTGTGCTTGTGGGCTCCCTCTACAGTTGCAGAGTGTAATAAATGTTTTAAGGCCGATTTGTTTCTCTTTCTCGTTTTCTGGCTTTCACAGACATATTCGGTCTCTTTCCAGCTTCTGCCAGAGTGTCTGTATGTTAGTTTGTAAAGAATGAACCAGTAGTCCTTGTAGAACTGTTAGAACTAAAGGTCGGAAAGCAGGTTGCAGTTCTCGCGAGCCACCTCGGAAAACTTACAGAGTAAGTTACAGTGTAATTTTACTCCTTTAAAAAGATAAAAAATCAAGGAAATCCTACCTAGTGCTGCTTTAAGTGTTCCTTCATGGTATGGTTTCAATAAAACCATTGTATGAGAAGGTGTGTCCAAATTTTGACTGGTACTGTATATCCTAAGTGATAGCAATTGAGTCCATCAATTGATCTTAAAGTTTTGCCTCCTGGGGTGGCTTGGGAATGCCCACATCTTGTATATCTTGTAAGCTAAGTTGAACACTGGACAGCATCTCGTCAAGGCGATATGAATTATGGGTGCTGTAGAGAGGGCTGGCAATGGGTATTATGTCATAGAAGGCATTACCAGCCACAGTGGACAGTTAAAAAATGTTGCACCGATAGTAATTAATGAATTGTGATTGACAGAATTTGACTGGAATTTGAATTATTTGTGCGATCAGACAGGAGACACAATCACTGGACACAAAATTAGAGCCTGTTCAAAGATACTGTATATGGTATGTCAGTGTGCATGTATTTAAAACAAACATATATACAGGATTAGATCACAACACTTTAAAAACCCATAGTCTTTAGTGTGGAGTCGATCCCCCTTTGCAATGCTTTTTAACACTTTTCTGCACTATTTCTCTTAACAGTCTGTAACTTACGTGGCTTAACACTTTGCCTGAATTCGATTGAGGTGTTTCACAATACAGTTTTATATATGTATGCTACTGATTTATACATTGCAGTTATATTGGAATTTTGTCTTTATACAGATGCTTGTGCAGTGTCCCTTGCTTTGCTGCTTTGCGAGTTTATTTCTGGCATGTGGAAAAGACTCCCCAGCTGGATTATTTCTTCTGTCCAGAGAATATTAAGTCAGTCTACAGTGCACCACAGGATCATCTCAGCAGAGTTACTGCACTCTTCATGTCCACTAGTCAATCCCCGGGGAGGCTCCAGTAGGAACTGGAGGAGAAAATGAGCTAAGCCCGGAGGCTCAAAAGGATAAATATGTTCCATTGCTTAATTTAGGGAAATGTGAGCTTGTTTCTGACCAAACTTGACAAATTGTCAAATTGTTCTTGCCATAAAATGGATTAGAGCATTGCTCAAATATGTCTATTCACTCTATACCAACTCTATACCAATTGCTCTCAAACTAACATTAAGAGAAAAGAAATTTGTTAATTCAGTAATTAACTCTTGATTTAAAGTTCAGCACAGCTGTTAACTGAAAGCCTGAATTCCAGGTGACTCTACCTCTTCCAGCCAAGATTAAAAACACTGAATTTATGGTGTGTCCAAACTTTTGACCGTTGCTTTATAGGTATAGATATGTTTATGAGACTGAAAGTCCACCTTAAAAGCAGAAAAAAAGATAATATTCTTTGAAAGCAATTCGTGGCTACTTGTGCATCTGCTTCAGTGGGTCCTAAATATAGTGACATTTTGGTGAAGAGTTTTTTTTCTGCTATTTTATTTAAATACCAGCCCATTACACAAACTATTCAAGTACAGGAAAAGGTCCTTACGCTGCAACTGCAGTCCAAAACTTCGGCAAAAGGCAACTTTAAGTGGATCATTTGAGCAGAATGCTCCATGGTCTGGAATAGCAGTGCGAGCGCCCCAGCTGGGCTGCACTGCCAACCTCTGCTACGTTTCCTTAAGTGCCTCACAGGAAAAGTGCCTGCTGACATGGGTAGAGTGTTCAGAGACAGGCTGGTGGCATATCCATCAGCCTGACAGCCAAAGAGTCCAGGGAGTCACGGCGACATCCAGACATGCTCACTATGTTACACGGTGGCAGGTGTTAAAGGAGAGACATTTTTTTTCTAAAGAGAAGAAACTTCTAGGTTCAAGATACAATTAATGGTTCATTAAGGATTTAAGTAAGTAAATGATCTGGGGTTGATGCTGCAGTTGTTCTGCAGGTTTAGGTTCAGCAACAGTATGTGCTGCTGAAAGAATGAGGTCAGCTGACTACCTGAATATACTGAATATAGACCAGCTTATTCCATCAATGTATTAATTTTTTCTTCCCTGATGAACACGGCCATATTCCAAGATGACGAGAATGCCAGGATTCATGAGACTGGAATTGTGAAAGAGTTCAGGGTTCAGGGAGCATGAGATCATCATTTATCATTTTCACACATGGATTGAGAGAGAGTTCACCACAGAGTCCAGATCTTAACCTCATTGAGAATCTTTGGGATGTGCTGGATGGAGAAGAGCTGCTTTGTGCAGTGGCCAGACTCTACCATCATCAATGCTGCTGCAAGATCTTGATAAAAAAAAAAATAATGCAACACTGGATTGAAATAGATCTTGTGACATTGCAGAAGCTTATCGAAACAATGCCACAGTGAATGTGTGCCCCAATCACAGCTAAAGGCATCCAACAATATATTAGAGTATGTAACCTCAGACATTGTAGATGCAGTAGTAAAGGAAACTCATTAGTGAACCTGTGTTGAAGCAACTTAAAATTGTAACTAAGATGCAAATAAATCTTAAACTCTACCTTTAGTTGGTCAAAAGTTATTTACAGTCTCTTGTCTGGCTTTCTGCTAATGGGAACCCATTCTGGCCCAAATGTTCAGCTTATAGCATCTTTATTATAATTATATAAGTCTGCAATCTTACACTACGCCATTTGTGGCAACATCTTTGTTGAAAAGTATAGTATTAGAATTGGTCCAAGCCATTTGTGCCAACACCCCGGTTGCCAGGTATAATATGAGAATCGTCCATATTTGCCTGTGCCAAAATAATATTAGAATAATCTCAAGTAACCTGTGACAACAGCCCCATTTGATGATTATATTACAACAATTGGCCTAAGATGTTTATTATATGGCAATATAATAAACAATTCTCTGGTTGCCAAATATACCATACTTTTTGGACAATAAAGCTCACCATATCAATGAATGTTTATTTTCCGGTTGATCTTCATACATGTGGCAAACGGGAACGTGCATTAATCAAAAATAGTAAGGATGCCTACATCGAAGTGAACAATGGGGCAACTGTAATTCTTAAAAAAAAAAATTCTTTCAAAGTTAAAAGAGTGCTGTAGTAAGCTTAGATTTCCAATTTATTAGCTAGAGGTTTGTCCCACATAGCTTGAAAGAGCTAGCGCTGTGGTTAGCGACTAATGCTAATGCTGCTGCACCAAGCCTTAGTGATGGAGAAAGTTCACTGAAAACTCACCCTTTTAACTATGTACTTCAGCAGAGTGGTTTTACTGATCCTTAATACCTGACTGGTAGATTTCATACATAAGGCACACCAGATTATAAGGCGCACTGTCGATTTTTGGGAAAATTAAAGGATTTTAAGTGCATTTTAGACTCCAAAAAATACGTCAAACTACATTCAGACAGCTACTGTTATTAGAGTAATATTTTACACTGGTTATCTCTAATTAAACTTATCTTCATGATTTGGTTACTTCATTCACAACTGTGTCTAAAATATCCACTGCTTAAATACCTCACAGTTCCCCCAGAGATTACTTGCCTTGTCTGGCGATGCAAACAAAGCAAAACAGTCCCAAAAGCTCTGTGTATTTTGGAGCTCAGAGTGCTGCTTCCACAACAGCTCATCATTATTTCACTCATCTCTCTAACAACCCTTCCCTCTAGAGACAACCAGGTCAGTGTACACAGCCTCAGCCCCTAATGAAACTGTTCAAATTTGACATCAAATGCCCAGTTCTGAGCTTCAGAACTGTAAAAGAGAACTATTTCAATCAGTGTAGACAATGCCTACATTGATACAAGCGTCCATACACCACTGCTACTGAGCTAAAAAACAATAATGATGTTCTATAATCACTATTAAAGAGCCTCACTTATCAATGCATGCTGTATGTATCAACATACATAATCTTAGGGAAGTGAGATGGTTAATGGCTGAACTACTTTTTTGTATGTTGTAGAAAGTGAGCAGTCAGGAGAGAGGGATAAATAGAGGAGTGAGTTTTTTTTTTGTCAGAGGAGAGAAGAACAAAAAAGACCTTCTACATTACCCCCCTCCTCCCCCAGTGCCACAACACATCACATCAGACCAGCCTTTACCCTGCAGAACACTACACCAAATATTATAGCCCTACTGCATCACCCTTCAGCTCCCATAAACATCAACACACACACACACACACACACACACACACACACACACACACACACACACATTCATACACAAATACAGAGGTAAATTTACCTGCAAATGCAACTACATAACCGAACAACTTGTTCCCTCACAAATATATACAGTATGAAATATATGACGAAAATGTAATTTTATATAAAAAATAACCATGTGTTTAAGTGAATATGTTAAACCTCTGATTCTCTTTAGGGTCCCATTGACCCTTCAGCATTAAATATCTCTGAAAATCAGTTTTGAGCTTTATACATTCATCTTTAAATAGTTGCATTCAGAAAGAAGTGTAGGATTGCAATGTCTTTCAGAAAGAAGATAAAAGTTGTACAATTAAGGGCATTAATAGCCCTTTCTTTATAAAGCCTCATACTTGTAGTTTATAATGTGTTATGAATGTCGCTGTAAGTACGAGTTATTATATGAGTTACATGAGTTATTATACTGGCTTATTTCAGTCATTATAAGGTATTATGCATGTCATATAATGCGTTATGAATGCATTCATAAGGCATTATCATTATGAATACAGGGTTCATATGAAGGGTTACCAACCTGTCATGTTAATATCTTTATAAGTATGTTTAACTATTTACCATAAATTAAATGACGAAGTTGCTTTTTTAATTGATGTGTTTTAAATGCTTATCTATGTTTTTTAAGGCTTTTACAACCTAATCAATAATATGTAATAATCTAATTTACAAACCATTTATAAACCTTTATAACGGTAGTGTTATTTTAAAGTGGTTCCGGAAGTTCTGCATACTATCTAATATCTAAATTTGCTGTTTTTATAGAGGAAAAAAGTGGAGCTGAACCTGATGCTTACAGATTTTAGTGCCTGAGCAGCAGAATTCAAAGAGTCTGACTGACAGCAGTAAAATCCTCCCCGCTGTTTAGTGACTTCAGCAGAGTGCGGGAAGCTCAAGGCAATGACACCCTCCTCACCGCGAAATCAGAACATGGTGTCAGCGGCAGAAGTTAGCCTGAAGACAGCCAATAAAGTAAGAGCAGTTAAGCTCTCTCGCTGAGCGTGTTTGAGACGACTGACTGTCAGAAACGGCGTCGCCAAGCGAGCGACTGTGGGCCAATTATTACAACAAAAATAATAAAACAAAAAAACAAAAAAAAAGATAACAAACATCCAGAGTAAGACAAAAAGAAAAGTTGAGAACTTTCTCTCTACAGCTATAAAGGCTAAAAATGAGCTCAGTCTAATTCATCATGCATGCACACTCATCACACAAAAAATACACGCGTCCGACATGAATAATGTTAATATCAACCTTCTTTTGATATCGTGAGAAAGATATTTAAAATAATAAAGCATGCACGCCTGAAAAAGGTCACGAAGAACTGGATCAACAAGGTCCGTGACGCTGCTGTGCTGAGCTGGAAGGAAAGGAAATCTGCAAAAATGAATGACAAAAAACAAAAAAACTAAGAAAGCAAATAAAAAAAAAAATCTGTATAAGACTCTATAATCATACTGATAATGAACAGATTATAATGCATAATTCATAAGGCATTGTAAACATGATTATACATATTTATAAAAATGTACATATAACCCATCACAGCAATGTTATTTGTTATGCATCATGAATGATTGGGATTGATCATAATGCATCAATAGTTGTGTTTATAACATGTTATAACACATCAATACCAAGAAACTCAGAAGTCCCAGCCTTCAGAATTGACTAAATTGCATTATGACTACAAATGCTGCTTATAACTTATAAACATGCCATGTATAATACTCTAAATATATTTGTTCTGATTGACATTCCTTTCTTAAAGTATTTTTAAATAGATCAGTCTATGTGTGTGTAACACATCTACAGGAGTTGGACAATAAAACTGAAACATCAGGTTTTAGAGCACAATAATTCATTGTGGTGACGGACAGTTCTGGTGGAAACAGGAGAGTTTCAGGAGGTGCACATTGAATTCTGCCGTGATTTGATCAGCCGTGGTTTTATGGAGTTTTTTGGATACAATCCGGGTTAGCACCCGAACATCCCTTTCAGACAGCTTCCACTTACAGCGTCCACAGTTAATCCTGTTGGATGTTGTTGGTCCTTCTTGGTGGTATGCTGACATTACCCTGGATACCATGGCTCTTGATACATCACAAAGACTTGCTGTCTTGGTCACAGATGCTCCAGCAAGATGTGCACCAACAATTTGTCCTCTTTTGAACTCTGGTATGTCACCCATAATGTTCTGTGCATTGCAATATTTAGAGCAGAACTGTGCTCTTACCCTGCTAATTGAACCTTCACACTCTTACTGCTCTTACTGGTGCAATGTGCAATTAATGAAGATTGGCCACCAGGCTGGTTTAATTTAGCCATGAAACCTCCCACACTGAAATGACAGGTGTTTCAGTTTCATTGTTCAACCCCTGTATATATATATATATATATTTTTAATTAAAAGACCAGCTGAAATCTCCACTAGCATGGAATGATATATTTTGTACATTAACATCCAGTAAAAGTTAAAAAAAAGAAGAGATACAGCATATTTGCATCACAGCAACAATTTATTCATAGAAAGCCTCAGTGTACCAATAATCAATATCCGAGTGGAGAAAGCGTAAAACTTTTTTTTAAATTTTTTTATCTCAGTCCTCAGAATCACTCAGAATGGAAGCAGCGAGACTCTCTAAATCTAGAACACAATAGCCCTGAAAGGCTTTGGCAATGCAAACTACCATCGTTAATTCATTACATGATTATATAAGCAGTATAAACATGCGGAAAGGTAGCATTAACAGCCGCTGCTGCTGCAATTCTGTAGATCTGCCTCTGTCTGCTTATGTAAGGTGTATAGACACAGCGGCTCGTTACGTAAAGCAGTGTTTATTTCTTTGCCGCCGCAGAGCGCCGGAGCAGAAGGAGCATATGCCGCACGCCGCTGCCCATTTTCAGATTAGTTTAGGGACCCGGGCAAATGAGCTCAGAATTCGAAAGGGACCACTCTATTCAATTGCTTATGAGAATCCAATACGCCGCCGTCCTCACGACTAAAACAATCTAAATCCAAATCTGCCGCTCGGCCCGTCCTAAAATAACCCCGCCGTCTGATAAAACGAAATGTCATATTGTGATTGATTTGTAAATGCCAGATGCTATCAGTGTGATTTGCTTTTTTATTCGAGAGGTAATGTGACTTTAAAGTTCACGTTACACAATCTGCTTCCTGATCTGAGAGTTCTGAAGCGTTCTCCACGGAGGAAACGCTGCTAACAGCTGCCAAACTCAGCAGATTTGCAGCCACCTACACATGCATTTTAAACTAAAGCAAACAACTCACAAATAAATAAATAGACTTAAACACACACACACATACACACACACACATGCACATACTGTAGCAGAGCTTCTGTTCAGCCAGGACCTGCTGGCTGCTGTCTTTCTTAGGACGGTGAAATTCGAAGTTCGCCATCAGAAACAGAACAGACAGCCTAATGACGCTCGCCAGTTTAGTGACTCTCACTTCCATAAAGCAATGCGGTATAAACCCATGTGTTAATCACTTCCTAGAAAAAGTACCGTTCCTCCAGGTACAAGAACTAAAGTTTTGCATCCTTCTGTTGCAGCTTTACATAGTTATACTTTGATAAGTGTTTGATAAGTACTTTGATAATGAGTACTAACTTTTTTTTTTACCAAAACTTCAATGCAGTAAGTCAGAATAATGATAAGATAAGCAGGTAACACTTTATATGTATGTAATCTCTATTAGACCCTTTAAACACATTCATAACATATTTTAATGCATTCAAGCATTATAAACATGGCTTTAAATGTTTTTTAAAATGCATATTCTATTATAGCCATGTTTATTATATATATATATATATGTATATATATATATATATATATATATATATATATATTATATATACTCCACATGTGTTCATTCATAGTTTTGATGCCTTCAGTGAGAATCTACAATGTAAATAGTCATGCAAATAAAGAAAACACATTGAAAAAGAGAAGGTGTGTCCACACTTTTGGCCTGCACTGTATCTGCCTGAGACGTGACTGCATGGCGGGTTTAGCAGCAGTCTGGGGTTTGCGTACGATTCTGGAAAAACTGAATGTGAGCATCATTTCCATCCCTCCCCTCTGCACTCTTCACCTCTATCCTCAGAGGATCTGTGATCAATGGGTAAAGAACTCATGGAGATTAAAGGTGGCTTCCACATGTGGAGAACATGCTGGAGAATAACAGATGTGCTCCGTATCGAGCAGAAGAAAGCATGCTGGGATAGACTGGCAGAGCGGAGGGTGGGGGTGGAGGGTAGAGGGTGGGGGTGGAAGGAGGAGGTGATAGTGGTTTTAGTTCTTAAGTGATTTACTGGCATTTGTGTCTCCAGTGAAACTGGCTGACAATCAAAAAGCCAACCGGGAGGAAAAAAGTGTTGAGAAAAGCTGATTTCTGTGTCCTGAGGGAAAGGCCATTAGGGGAGTGATCAGGTGGTTGGAGCCTTGTGCCTCTTTTCTTCTCCATTACTGAAGTGCTCAGCCCACCTCCATCACCACTACCTCCACCCCCACCTTTCCTTACCCCTCTTTCTTTCTGCAGCCTTCAGAACAGAACGCTGAAGTTATTATTGGATATGGTATTTACAACAGCTGCAGTACATAGGTTATAACTGCTCTAAGAGTTCCATACATCTAGACTAGTTTAATGTACCGTATTTTACAGATTATAAGGCGCAGCACTATTAATCAACGTCTAATTTCATAGTGCGCATCAGATTATAAGGCGCATTTTAGGTGACAATAGTAAGGAACAATAGTAAATTAACAAAACTGTTATTCTTTTAAATTAAGTTGAATAAATGCTGGATGTTAATCTGCACAGATTTTTCTCCTAAAAACTGTTTATTTGGGTGAGTAAAGCGCTTCCATTTATTAACAGTAAGCTTAGATTTCCAATACATTGTCAACAGCGTGGTTAGCAGCAGAGCTAGCCACGTTTAGCAGTGCTTAGTGCTACTAAATGCCACCTGACAGCGCTACACTGAGAAACCCTGAGTTTTGTGGTAAGCCAGGGCGCTATGAGCTAGCGGTTCGTCCCAGATAGCTTGTTTTAACACAGTAAACATGTCTCTGAACAGTGTAAGAGCTAGTGCTGCGGTTAGCAGATAATGCTAACACTGCTCCAGCATTAGTGCTGGAGAAACTTCGCTGAAAACTTACCGTTATAATGCTGTACTTAATTGAATTACACAGGATTGTCTTGCAGGCTCAGGGTGCATCAGTGTCTTTGTAAACTATCTGATCTGCACATTTGAATGAAATTAAATGCTGATTGCAGTTTTTTTAAAGGTATGTGAGCAAAGAAAATTTCAGTTAAAAGTTATTAAGAAGCTTGTTTGATTGATGATTGTAGGTAACAAAATATTTTAGCTATTTTTTCCAAAGGGTGTGAAACCAAATATTAAGTTTAGGGGGGGGGGTCTTATTAATTAAGGGTTTGTGTGGCTCATTTCTGGAGATTTACATGATCCATTTAGGCTTTTGTCTGTTTTTTTTTTGTTTTTTTTAGCTTTTTTTGCATTGTTCCAATACACACAAAGGAGGAAATAAACATGTGTATAACAAAACATGCGATAAATTCTTGAATAAAATAAAATCAGCGAGCCAACACTTTCAGCCTTGGCTGTAGCAATAGTTTAGGAACTTCGTACATCATGAACGCTAACTCTGTCACAGATGCAGTTTATCAGATGACACTGCACCTGTTCTGACAGCCCTTCTCAGTAAAAAAAAAAAAAAATGTCCGTACTGAGCTTTTCTTCCTCCTGTTGTCTTTAGCCACTGTCAGCATTTCCCCCTCAACCTTGTTGGAGCTTCAGGCTAATAACCCTCACTCAATCTCTCCAGTAAAGAGCTCTTTGAGGAAATAAAACAGCATTACAAGCTTGCTAACTCGCCCATTTTCAGCATTCCCGCTTTTTTTTTTTCTCCTGACCTTGTAGATCGTCGATTTCTACAGACGACAGACGAATATTTAATGACTTATAGCCGGTGATCGATAGCCATACTTAATAAGGCCATGGTGAATTGGTCTATAAAATAACGCTAGGCATTGCTGAAGCTGGACCCTGCGGAGGATATAACTGTGCGAGTAAAAAAACTGTGCTAGCTGCAGTGGTAGTAGTAGCTGCAGCACATGGTTTATTGGGATGTGGCGAGTGCAGACAGCGGGGAGGCTGTTAGCACAAATCATAGCACTCTTTCTGTCTCCTACAGCTCTCTGAACTGGAATAAATGTATACATCTATTTAATTGCTCACAACTGCATATTCTTTACCGTTGGGGCTAGAACAATAAGCCCTCCACCATCAGAGACGGCATACGTATCATCATTCAGTGATGACAAATCCCAGAATACATGCCCATGTGAGGTCTGTATGGGTAGCCCTACTGAGAACTAGAAATGAAGTGCTACTTTTACTTGAAAATAGTAGAAATATAGGGCTAGTGGCCTTAGCAATGCCGGCAACTGGGTTTGGAGTGTAGGGTAGGTGCTGTAAGCAGGCTTAGACCCAATCCCATTTCACTCCTTACCCCAACCACTTACCCCAACCCCTTCTTTTTGAGTGAAACCCTCACCCTTGAAACAGAGTTACAAGAGGAATGGGTGAAATCCTCCCCCTTAACCCTTGTGTGGTGTTCATATTTTTGTTACTCGTTTACTTTGTTACTTGTGTTTAATTCAGCAAAATTAAGCAATTTTACATTAAAATGCTTTACACATGCATGCTTCACCTAAATTGCAAGCAATATAAACAGCTTACATGGTTAATATTTGCCCTTTACCTTTCTTATGTTACATTTCTTTCAAAAAGTGCTACTCCTTTTTTTTATTCGTTTTTTTAATAAAATGTAAAAGAAAATGAATTAAACTCAAGATATGAGTAGAAAATTTGTTTAGTTTCAAATTTACAAATGAAGCAATGTTTATTAGCCCTTGGCCAAACATACTGTATGTAATATACATGTGTAGGGGGGTGGGGGGGGGGGGGGGGGGGGGGTGTACAGTGTTTGTTTATCGAAAATGTGTTTTGATATATGTTTTTTACAAAAAATGAGCCAATGCCAATGAGTTTGAGTTTCAGTATCATTTGATGAAAAATTAAAACGGGTCCCATAGACCCAAACACCACACAAGGGTTAAGAATTGATACAACCCTTTGAGTACCTGATACGTCATCAGGAGCGCCAACATTCAGTAACCTAGCTGCTGGTTAACTAGCTAATTTTAGGGCTTTATTGTATGTCTTCAGAAAGCGGGGAGATGGTGCAGAAATTAATTGTTATTGTTCTTATTTCCTCTGTGATGGGGAGCTGAAATTAACTTTAATTAACTTCTTATTTTATTTATTTTTTCCGTTCTGCCTTAAATGCTGGGATTGAGCCTAAAAAACCCAGAAATGTAAATATTTTCCTCTGTTAAAAGTGACAATCAGCACTATATCACCAAAGTATAATGTGTAGTTTTAATGTATTATGGCCCAATTTTTCATAACAAGCATAAAAAAGATTGTTAGTAGTCTGTCTCAGAAGGAAGCTAGCTAGCTAACTTTCCTGTTTCACCTTAAATGGTGCAACAGCCAGCAGGGGCTGCAGCATTTAAGACGGAACAGAAAAATGAAGTCAAATAAAAGCTAATCAAAGCTAATTTCAGCTCCCCATCGCAGAGGAATTAAGAAATGGACAGTATTAATTCATTTCTGAACCATCTCCCCCCTTTCTGAAGACATACAATCAAATACGCCCTAAATTTAGCTAGTTAATGAGCAGCAGCAGCTAGTTTACTGAACTTTAGCACTCCTGATGACGTATCGGGTGCTTAAAGGTTGTCCCAATTCTTAGGGTGGAGGATTTTCCCCTTTCCCCTTGTAACTCTATTTTCCATTTCTCTGTGATAGGGAGCTGAAATTAGCTTTAATTAGCTTTTAGCACCTTACCTCTCCTTATACAGGTGTGGGTGTTCCCAAGCCATCCCCTGAGGTAACACTTGACGACCAGTTTACGTACAGATATCCCATGACTTTTTTGCATTTCAGTGTATGTATCTTGGTAACGCTGACTATAAAGCTTGTATTGATGGTTTGTAATTGGTTTATAATGCGTTATTATACCAGACGATTCATAATGCCTTATAATGCATTTATCAGAGTGGGCATTGAAATACAGTATGTGTACATAAAAAACATTAAAGCAGTCCGTGCAGGTGTGCAGATTCTGAAATATAATATATATATATATAAAAAATATATAGAATTATTATTCCTAGTAGCACAGGAACATGACAGTGGGCCATATTTTAATATTAACAAACCATATTTTGATCTTTCCCGATGAATAATTCATAGCAGTAAACATGTACAAAGCCTGTGTAGCAGCGAGGGCCGTGATTGTACCCTGGATTGAACATTTCACTGAGCAAATCTAATTATATAATTCCCTATTTCATTTTAAATGTCTTCACAAGGATTATGCAAATGTTGACAGGGCTCAAGAACAAATCCTCAGCTTTTGTTTGCAGTTTACTTTTGAGTATTCTTCTCCTCGCTTCTCAGAAAAAGAGACTAGAATTCAGCAGCGTATGGCACAGATGAAGTCAGAAGATGTGTATGAGTGACATAGTAACATACAGAAATTAAATCACACATGCTGTTGTAATATTAATAATATAATATGTTCAGACATGAAGCTAAAGATGTTTCAGATACTGTATACAGTATATTAATATATGACCTGTTTGCACTGGGGGTTTAATACTGTATCATCTTTGTCTATTGTAATAGTTACTAGTTAGTATGCGCTGTCTGTGCTGGGATTTATATACTGTATAAACTGTTTCTGTTAGATAAAAACTACTGGAAAACATCTTATTGAACTTGTTCCTTATTGAAATTGCATTGGAAGACATTTTTATTAGGACTGTCAACATTAAAGAGCTAAACCATGCAGTTTATATATATATATATATATATATATATATATATATATATATATATATATATATATATATATATATATATATTTACTCAGCCAATTACGCAACCCACTCATTAGGACTCCCCCTATCACTAATGATGCCCCAACACACCATGCAGGAGGGTGAAGACTAGCACATGCCTCCTCCAACACATGTGAAGTCAGACTCCGCCTCTTTTCAAAATGCCAAATAGTAGCATCATCACAGCGCACTCGGAGGAAAGCGCAGCGACTCGGTTCCAATACATCAGCTCACAGATGCCTTTTTTGTTTGAAATCACCCTTTTGGAGTGATGTGGGGAGAGAGCGCCATCTACCCAGGCATGTTAATTACTGTCACACCTTAGCCCATGTCTGTCTTGTGTTTCTCCCTCATTTGGTCCCGTGTGCTCCTGCCCTCTGTTTACCTGTCATGTGTTTCCCAGCCATGTGCTACTGTTGTGTTTTGGTCCTGTCTCCGCCCTAGCCCCACCCTGTCATCAGTTTTTTTTTTTTATTTGTAACCCCGCCCCCTCTTGATTGATCCTCAGGTGTTTCCAGTTTCCTGTTCCCTCCTCGTGTATATAAGCCCCTTTGTTTCAAGTCTTTCTTGTCTAGTCTTTTGTTGGTTTGTTTGCGGTTTGTAGTCTTGTCAGGTTTGGTTCTTGTCTCATGCTGTTTTTTTAGGTTGCTGTTTTCTAGTTAAAGTCTTTTGTAGTTTTGTATTCAGTGTAACTTTGGTTTAACTTGTTTGTTTGTTTGTTTGTTTGTTTGTTTAACTTGTTTGCACTTAAGTCCATCTTCCTCATCCATAACAATTACACCTCCAAGTTTGACCCCAACTTCCGCCACAATCTGCCCCACCTCTGGAGCCAGGTTCGCTTGTGGTGAGAACGTGATCTGATCCGATCTGGCTATCAAAAATACTTCTTTTTAATTGAGCTAAACTGCTAAACTAAAGCACAGTTTAATCTGATATATTAAGATATCAGATAATATACTGCTATGAATTATCACTGTCTTTGCTGCTGCTCCATGCTGTTTATATGTGTACGCTCAGTAATGTGCAGCGTTCACTGCTCGCATCTTTTTCAGCTAATTTTCAGCGTTCTGTGTTAAACCAGCTTTACACTAATAATATATTAAGGCTTCGATGCATTGGTTTACTCTTTATTGGTCTTTCTATTGCTGATTCTCGCCTGTTTTATGAATTTGTTCTTTGTCTCTTTGTCTCTTATATTAAAGCCTCATCTCGTTTTGTAGTCTATAAAGTTACTCAGCAGAAAGTTTCGAATCAGACGGAATCAGAATTTGCTCCGCTCAATTTCAGTAGACAACTAGTGGTTACTGATGACCGTAATTATACCTCGCTTTTTGTTATTGACTGTGTTAACTGTGATTTATCAGGGTTAAAGGAGGCTCTGTTGTAAATGTTCCAGGCTCTCGTTGTCAGTGAGGGCTGAGGGGCTCTTGTTGTGGTAATAAGCGCTAATGACCTGACTAGCCCTGTGCTTTGGGCTCATTTGGAAAGTGAGCTCCCGCTGTGGCGTCTCGTCTCTCAGGGACGGAGTGTGTGCAGTATAATAATGGAGACTCTGAGCATGACACTTCACTATTGAATACCAATCACAGTCCTGATACGCTGTGAAACAGTCCGTCAGGCTGTGGGTCTGAACTGAGACTGAGGGCAGGTGGATGGATGGGAGTGAATGAATGAAAGGTTTTAGCTGTTCTGTAGGACCACAGTGCTCTTAGAAACCACAGAGTTTATTATTGGACATAATTTAATTCTAAAGTATTTGTTAATCATTATGCAGGTGACTTAACTGAATGCTAACTCAATGGTAACAAGATGGTATGTTTAAAGTATAACCAACTGAACCAACCTCTGTATCTGGGACACTATACATCGGGGGAGGGCAATTAATTTTACCAAAGGGCCACATGAGAATTTGGAACGGTATATACTGTCGGCCTATATAGCATTCATAATAATCCTTTTTTTAATATAAATACATAAAAAAAACATACACATGTATGTACATTACTGGCTGATAACGGCACTCATAAAACGCCTCTCAGCCAATCACATTGCAGGGTCGGAACTAACTGTGGTATAAACATATTGTAAAGAAATTAAGTGATAATAATGAATTTTAGTTTTATACTCACAATGACCGATGTTTACCTACATTTTTCCTTTATCTATTTATTTTTCTATTAATTTTAAGTAGGATATCATTCCTTATATATAGTAAATATATATATATATATATATATATATATATATATATATATATACCTATTAGAATGTCTGAATAACTGATAAAGTTACCTTCTGCTGAATTTTCTGTAGTCTCTTGAGAGATAAGGTCTAGCTGTCCTGTAATGGCTCTTTCTCTTTAATCTCAGAGGCTCATCCTCCCGTATTCTCTTTGTTCTGTCTGTGTAAATGTACTTCTTTGATAGTATTGATCTGTAAAAGCCATATCACTCAATATTCACCTACTCACTCATCTCACACTTACATGCTAATAGTGCAGAGTTCAGTGAGTTAGGGATGCTTTAAAAAATAATCTGCTTTTAAACTATAGTAATATATATTAAAGTAAATATATATATATATATATATATATATATATATATATATATATATATATATATATATATGATAATTTCAGCAGCTGACCGTTAGCTAGATGGAGCACAGAAGCTAATTGTTCTGTCTATTGGGTTGCCTGGCTGGACCAGTGCTGCTGTAGCACAATAGAAATGAATCAAAATGATTGTTCATAACAGGCTGTAAAATACAGATCAGTCAGAACGTGATTAGACTGCAGCAATTTGATGAAACTGAATCCCCCTTTTCAATCCCCCTCATTTTCTAAAAAAAAAACAAGTATAGCATGGAAATAAAGTGATATTTTACACCTCTCTCTCTTTCCTGTATCACTAAACCCTGAGCACTCAGCCTTAGATATCCAGTTTCTCACAGCAGAAACCTGATCAGCGCTAATAAAGCTATCACTGCATTCATCCAGCCTGTGCTCCTAATGATTACACTTTAAACGAGGGCTTTTTTATCATTCAGGTGGGTTAGTTCAGTCGGGGTAAAGGTAGAGCGTACTCTGCCTGTTCACAATCAGATTACCACTGGTATTCTACTTAATGATGCCGCTATAGGGGGAAATAAGTGACTTCTGTGTTCACTGACAATCAAATCAGAGTTAATCTGCTGCTCCCAGAGTCCCTCAGACCCACAGACCCAATCAGATTTTACTACCTTGTTGTAGTTGTCAAGCTACAGCTCTGGAAGAAAAAAAAAAAATAGAGACCACTTAATGATGATGGTTTTCCTTGATTTTACCAAATTGTAAACCTCTGGAATATAATCAAGAGGAAGATGGATGATCACAAGCCATCAAACTTATCAAGCTGAACTGCTTGAATTTTTGCACCAGGAGTAAAGCAGCATAAAGTTATCCAAAAGCAGTGTGTAAGAGTGGTGGAGGAGAGAACATGATGCCAAGACGCATGAAAACTGTGATTAAAAACCAACCAGGGTTAATCCACCAAATATTGATTTCTGAACTCTGACTTTATGAATGTAAACTTGTTTTCTTTGCATTATTTGAGGTCTGAAAGCTCTGCATTGTATTTATTATTTCAGCCATTTCTCATTTTCTGCAACTAAATGCTCTCAATTACAATAATATATTTGGTATACAGTAAATGGCCCTATTTAGGTAGTGTTCTAATCCATATTATGACAAGCAAGAACTACTCAATTAAATAGCAAAAAAAAAACAATTATTTTAAGAAATAAATGTCAGTTAATCTGAAAACTTTTAAGAACTTACTAAGAAGTATCCTCCAGTGCAGACCCAGCAATCACTGCACATCAAAATGTTATAATGATGAAACTGGCTCTCATCAGGAATGCCATAGAAAAGGAAGAGCAAGAGTTTCCTCTATTGTACAGGATAAGTTGATCAGAGTTACCAGCCTCAGAAACCGCAAGTTAACACACAGCTCCCAAGTGTTTTGGTTTGTTGGTTGTTTCAGGTTTATTTTTAAGTTACTACATGATTTCTTATGTGTTCCTTCATAGTCTGGATGACTTCAGTATTCATTTACAATGTAGAGAAATAAAGAATATATATATTTTTTTACTAAAAGCACAGTATTGCAATGTCTTCCAGCGGCTATAAACACATAAATGGTGAAAATAATGGAGGCCAATCTTTAATGATATGACATTAATCCGCTGTAGCAGTGTAATCGCAGTGTGATGGTTTGCTCCTGCTGTGCAGCCGTATCACTCCTTACAGTAAGCACATTCACCCCCACGCTGCGCTCCATCCAAACTAATCCAGATATGAAAGACAATCACACTCTCCCTCGTATGACTCGATTTTAACTTCATTTTCTTTAAAATATTGATCCCATTATTCTGAACTTGCGTGTTCCTTTAACAACGACAGTAAATTAACACTGCTATGGGTTAATGACTGTTATGTCATGTTTTATTAGCTTTTGTTTATTAAGTCGTTTGTAAATAATGACTTTTTGTCGGGAAATTATTATAGTTTCAGAGATAATAATCACTAGAGTAATTATTATTCTTTTCATAAGCATTACCGTTGGAACTGTTATTATCCATTTATTGATATAATGGAGGATCGTACTTTGCAAAAAAATAATAATTCTAGTGAATCTGACTTAATTGAGTGTGACTGAGAGAAACACAAATGGATTTTCTTTTCTTTTCTTTCTTTTTTTTGCAAAAGCAGAAACTTCACTCAAAAAAAAAAAAAACATCAAAAAACATCCCAAAAAGACACCCAGAAGGAAGAGTCAGATTGCAATCATACTGGGAAATAAAGTAAATGCTATCCAAAAAATAAATGATTAGAAAACTTTGACTCGTATTTGCAGTACTGGTACCACTTTAGAATAAGGCTCCTTTAGTTTTACAACCCAATTACCAACATTAATAAACCCCTTTTTAAAATATTTATAAACCCTTTATAAAGGAGCCTTTTTTAAAGTGGTACTCACAATACGGTAACACTTCCTATTAACCCTGTATTTATAATGTATTATAAATGCATTTATAATGCATTGTATGCCATGCATAATACCTTATAATGACTGTAATAAGTCACCAACACTTGCAAAGTCTCGTGTTTTATACAGCTCTGGAAAAAATTACGAAAGCACTTTTTGCTATTTATAGATATATGTTTGAGTAAAATGGACATTGTTGTTTTATTGTATAAACTACAGACAAAACATGTGCAGAGCTTTCAGGTCTGAAATAAAGCAAAGAAAACAAGTTCATATTCATAAAGTTCAGAAATCAATATTTGGAGGAATAACCCTGGTTTTTAATCACAGTTTTCATGCATCTTGGCATCATGTTCTCCTCCACCAGTCTTGCACACTGCTTTTGGATAACTTTATGCCTTTACTCCTAGTGCAAAAAATCATAGAGTTCAGCATGATCAGTTTGATGGTGTGTGATCTTCTATCTTCCTCTTGATACCTATATATTCCAGAGGTTTTCAATTTGGTAAAATCAATTTTTTTTTTTTTTAAAGAGCTGTATATAGTCATTAATACAGAGAGCTGATCTAGGACACACCGAATCTCTCGACCGCCTGAAGGGGAAAGGGACCAGTCCAGAGCATGGCGAGTGTAAGAGGGGGTAGATGACGGGTCATGGGGACAGAGTTAATCTAATTGGCTTCCAGGAGGACTGCGCTGGACTGCAGTCATTAGGGGCTGAGCTCGGGAGGCCGGGGTTATGTGTGCTTCCAGGAGCGGAAAGAAAACTGATAATCAGATGATGAATTCATAGATATTCAGAGGCTGATACTCAAATGACATGTATAAGAACATATTGAAACAGTCTAGCTGACCATACAAACACCCTATTCACATTCACATCATTCTAGCTAGCATGTTGATATCGATGCATTCTGTGACTCCTCATAGTAACATGAAAGTTTCTGTGAAGTTGATGATTTTTATGAGCCACTGGGACCTATTTTAAGAGAACAGCAATGTTACTTTATTCTTTATTCTTTTTATTGTTGAGCTAAAAGCCGGATTTAAGCACTGAAGCTCTTCCGTGTTTGTGTGTTTAACAAGCGGGAGTGCATGGCTAGATAGGAGTGGGTGGCTGACTGTTGACTGTTGTCAGGGTTTTAATCAGTCATTGGCGCATCTGTGTTTTCCACCACTAAGATAGTAATAGGCAAGAAATTTACCTGAACACTTAGCTTCTATATTTGTGGCAGTGGTAGTCTGAACTATATATTTTCAGCTTTGTCAAGTTTTTCACATTCAAAGGTTAAGAACTCTAATCGACTCCAATCACTACAATTCCCATGATCCTCCTCCAGAAGAGTGACATATGAATTCCAATCAAAATCAACCAGTCATTAACAGTTCCTTAACTGTTCCTCATCTATTTTTTATTAAATTTTATAAAACCTGTTTAAACCTCAATTGCACTTGCGAAGTATTGCCAACTCCCTACAGTTGCAAGCCAACCATTATCCAGTTTTTCCCTGTTGGTCATCTATCTATCTATCTATCTATCTATCTATCTATCTATCTATCTATCTATCTATCTATCTATCTATCTATCTATCTATCTATCTATCTATCTATCCATCTATAGTGTATTAGTGTTGTTAGTGTAATTACTCTGTCCATCTGCCTGTTCATTGCTCTATATCAATCTATAAATAAATGTATCTTCCTATCTAGCTATCTCTCTTCCTATCTCACTTTTTATCAGTGTGTGTGTGTGTGTGTGTTCGCATGTGGTCACAGCAGTCTTGACCTGAGCTATTAACCCACATAAGCTGAACCCTCTTGAGTCATGTAGGAATAAATCAGCCAATAGAAAAGCTCTTCAGCACAGAGAGAGAGAACGTGAATCTGTAAACCGCAGATTAACCACACTGACCTGCTATAATACAGACTGGAGCACATGACCACACGACCCTTCAATTACTAACTTTAAACATTAAATAGGATTTTAATCTCTCGCCTCTCGCAATGTCCCTGTGATGGTTGGGTTGCCTTTTATGCAGCAAAACTATATTCAAATTATGAGGGATGCCTGTCTATCATTGGTGGATGAGAACGAATATCCTGTAAATAAGTTTCTGGTTTTAATGCAGCTCTGGAAACAACAACAACAAAAAAAAAACACTTAAAATGATGAGTTTCTTTGATTTTAGCAAATTGAAAACCTCTGGAATATAATCAAGAGGAAGATGGATGATCACAAGCCATCAAACCACCAAACTGAACTGCTTGAATTTTTGCACCAGGAGTAAAGCAGCATAAAGTTATCCAAAAGCAGTGTGTAAGACTGGTGGAGAAGAGAACATGATGCCAAGATGCATGAAAAAACTGTGATTAAAAAACAGGGTTATTCCACCAAATATTGATTTCTGAACTCTTAAAACTTTATGAATATGAACTTGTTTTTTTTGCATTATTTGAGGTCTGAAAGCTCTGCACATTTTTTATGTTATCTCATCCATTTCTCAAGTTCTGTAAATAAATGCTCTAAATAACAATATTTTTATTTGGAATTTGGGAGAAATGTTGTCTGTAGTTTATAGAATAAAACAACAATGTTCATTTTACTCAAACATAAACCTATAAATAGCAAAATCAGAGAATCTGATTCAGAAACTGAAGTGCCCTTAATTTTAGTAAATGTGTTATAATAGAGAAGAATAAAAATGGTACTTGATACACACTCAGACAGTTTATGTCCTCCATCACTGTTGGGACGGCTGTGAGGGACAATCAAGGGCAGGAGCAGGATGTTCTCAGGTTACTGATTGAGCTATAGACGGTGCTGCTGGACTCATCATGGTAATTACGGACTCATGTTTCTATCTCATCTATACGGGATTTCGATAGAACAGCATTAATGGGAACAGTCCGCGGCCGCAATCGATACATGGATGATGTAAACAGGAGGCGGTATGATCACAGTCTGATGTAAGCTACAGGATGATCATTCTGAATACACCGGGGGAGGATGAGTAATCATTACATACTTTATAATGCAACACAGTACAAACAGTCCCAACTACTGCTCTCAATAATCAGCAAATACTGAATAAAAACACCTGAATCTCCAGAGCAGCAATTTTACAAGGGAAGAAAACCGTGAGAAGATAAATAAAAGCTAAAAACTAGAACTAAAACTAGAATTAGCTTGTTGAGAGGTTGTGTCAAAGTCAGCTGAGGGTTGGGATTGGGTTGCAAAGACGCCAAGATGGAAATTTAAATTTCATTTAAATTTTGGATAATTTCTATTGGTTCTTATCTCATTTTCTCCCCAATTCACAAGGCTAATTTCCCATCCTACTGTATAGGACCCACATTTTAGGGGATGTTTTAAGGAAAACAGGGCTGTAAAGACCCATTTTTGTATTTATTGTAATGCTGGTGGTGGCTATTGGTTCTTATCCCAATTTCTCCCCAATTCACAAGGCTAATTTCCCATCCTACTGTATATGACCCACATTTTAGGGGATGTTTTAAGGAAAACAGGGCTGTAAAGACCCATTTTTGTATTTATTGTAATGCTGGTGTTTTACTAAGCTAATAAACACTTCTTTACTGAAATTCCCACAGGTGCCCAAAACATTTGCACAATACTGTATATAGTGGGTTTAATACAATACAAAATAATACATGAATAATAACATATTGAAACTTCATACTGAATCTCTTGATTGAACTGGAAGAAAATGGATCGTGACACTCCTGCTTTTTTTTTTTTTTCTTCTCCCGTCTGTCTGATGTACTTCCTGAGCTCTAAAGGTACTCTTACTGCAAGTCAAGAAAATCAGATAACTGAGAGAAAGTGGTCCTCTCATGGCACAGAGCCAAGACATGTCTGAGCTGATAACGCTGACAATGCAGCAATCTCCGACCACCCGCAAATACACACTTCACTTAATCTACTTACGCTTCCTCAGTGACCGCACATTATTAACTCCGAGAAACCAAAGGGGAGAATACTAACAGTACAACAAATATTCACTATGAATAACAGGCTTACCAATAACCAGCATCTGACTGCTGTAAAACTTCTCAATTTACAAGGCTAATTACCCAACCCACTCATCAGGACTCCCCCTATCACTAGTGATGCCCCAACACAAGGAGCGTGAAGACTAGCACATGCCTCCTCCAATACATATTAAGTCAGACTCCGCCTCTTTTTTAACTGCTGCTGATGCAGCATTGCGGAGTAGCATCACAGTGCTAACGCTCGGAGGAAAGCGCAGCGACTCGGTTCTGATACAACATCAACATCAACATCACCCTAGGATCAACATCGATCAACATCACCCTAGGACTGATAATGGGAAAAAGTGCCATCTACTGTACCCACCCAGAGAGAGCAAGACCAAGTATGCTCTCTCTGTGGCCTCCGGTTGCCGATGGCAAGCTACATGAACAGGATTCGAACCAACGATCTCCTGATCATAGTGCCAGCACTTGGAGCCCACAGGCAGATATTTAAAGGGTAAATAAACCCCCCAAAAACATGGTGATCAGGATAGTTGGATATTCTACAAATTGCCCTAGTGTGTGAATATTTGTATGACTGTATGCACAGATATGGATTGGCACTCTGTGTTGGATCCTCCAACTCCTCAGTGCCCGATGCAGTCCTCCAGGTGGTTGGTAGTTTCCGGTTGAGAGTATGCTGTGCACGATTGGCTGTCGCTTCTCACCGGTGAGTGCTGAGTGTGTGGAATCCAATTGTTAGCGTCCTTGAGTGCCTTGAGTGGAAGAAAGGCACTATTTAAATGTAATTGTAAGTAAGTAAGTAAAAATTTCAATATGCAACCAGCTGGGATATCAGCTTTGGCGTCCTACAGGCGTCCTGCAGAGTCTACAGGCCCAGCTGCAACATCTCTGGGGAAATGTGTTGCAGGATCCAATGTGGAACCTGTAAACCTCCATGCTCAACCATATCTCATATTGTATCCAGGTCGGAGGCACCCAAAAGAGCATTAGAGCCTCTTTTATAGTTTGTATGCTGTAGTTTCCACAATATACTGATCTCAGAATATTATAATCGCTTACATAGACCACTTCAGTTTCTGAATCAGCTTCTCTAATGTATTGTAGTTTAGAATAACCCTGGTTGGTTTTTTATCACAGTTTACATGCATCTTGGCATGTTCTCCTCCACCAGTCTTACACACTGCTTTTGGATAACTGACACAACGCATCTGCATCTCCACAGTTACTGACTTCAAAGATGTGCAAAACAATGTGCTTGCAATATTCCAGGCAAAACATCTTTTAGGACATTATCATACGTAATATTTTAATGGCGAGTGCTCGGAGACAGCTTAAGTAAAATTAGCCTGCTCACTTTATCTGTGCCCAGAAGACATGCTGTAATTGTTCTCACATCTTCTCCAGCCCCTGAAGTTCTGTCAGACCGAAAGAAAATGAAAAATCGCACGCTTAAGATATTACCTCTGCACAGGCACGGTGTTTATCTTAATTGAAATCGCAAAAACACTCCACAAATGTCCTGCTGGAAGAATTCAGAATAGCCCAACTGTACTCTGTCAGATGAGAATAATTCCTATTTTTATTTCGCTTTTTTGATTCTTCATTTTTCTGAGACAACATACATTTTCTGAGCCTGAAATACAAATGAAAAGCTGTGCAAACACACACACACACACACACACAGAAATACACACACACACACACACACACACACACACACACAATACCTGTTGAGCCAATGGACCATGTGATGTTGAGGCTGAATCTGTCGAAAGCGTTGATAAAAATCTCAAGATTCCTATGGAGCTATTAAAATAAAATAAATTAAATATAAAAAGGACAGTTGAACAAATAGCATGATTTATTCTAAGCAATTACAGCCAGAACCTTTGGTATCCCCTCCTATGCTCATGAGTTTTATATGTTACATGTGATTCTATTTATTCTACATGCACTTTTAATATGAAAATAATCAAACAAATCAATCCTAGTACTTAAATGTTCTGTAATTAACAATATTAGCCAGATTTTGGGGATTTTTTTATGAATAACACAGCGATGTCAAAAATAGGCCAGAACAGGACAGATAGGATAAGACAGGTGTAGGGTAACAATGTAGTAAGTGTAATAAACAAAACATACAAAGGGGTAATCCAAAAACATGGTCAAAAACAGGCAGAATTCAAACAGGGCAAGGTAGTGTCAGAGGACAAGGCAAAAAAGAGTTTGGAAATACAAAATGAGCAAGACAAATGAGCTAGAAAAATGCTTTGTATAGAGGGACAGAACCACATCTAATACTCGGCAGGTGTGAGTAAAGTGCAGGGGTATATATAGTGCTAGAAACTGGTGAATAATCAACAGTACATTAAATATTATACCACAGTTAGTTCCGACCCTGCAATGTGATTGGCTGAGAGGCTTTCTGAGTGCCATTATCAGCCAGTAATGCACTGTAACCGAAGCTCTCCATGTATTACTCCGCCACATACAGGTAACCTAGCAACGATGCAGCGCTTACAAGCCAAACAGTGCAGCTACAAACAGAGCAGCAATGGAACTATTTTAACTTGTGGAGTGTCAATAACCAAATAAATCGTATTTTGGGGAGAAAATGGGAAAATAAATAAATTAATACAATTATTTAAAACAATACTGCAACCAGCCAACAGAGGTGCTAGACCCATGTTGTATTCACTTTCATTGCGCTGTCCATGCTTTTCTACAGTGACTGAATACAAGCACGGCATTAGAAAAATGAACAGAAAAGGGCAAATATACAGTATTTTGACATTTTACATCTGAAACAGCAGCTGAAGGTCACTCTCTAATTCCATCCTGAGACAGAGGCTGAATAAAGCCTGTAGCTGGAGAAAACAGGAGTGATTCTATTCTTCATCAGGTCAGTACTCTTACTAGCTCTGCTGACCTTTTATCAGTGACAGTATAGCCTTGCCCCTGACATATCTGCATGCACAGCTAAAAAATAACTTGCTGATTTAAGTTCTTTCTCTCACGGCATGTCGATTTTTCTCCTATTACTTTTAACCACAGATTAGAACTTTTCATAACATGATGTAGAAAAAAGATATTGATATTATATTTTAGATATATTAGATATTATATATATATAAGTATCATGATATAATAATTACAAACGCTGTATCGATACTTCCTAAAAAATACTAATTTTGAATAGTATATTTAAAAAAAAAATCAAATATGAATAAAGTACTGTCTTCAGATTCCATGATTAGATAAAAGTACTTTTAGTACTTTTTTATTAATGTGATTGTTTGTTTGTTATACTATGATAGTTGTCCTAAACATTGCTTTAAATAAGTATTAAAATAATAAGTAGTATGCTACCAGTGACAGTGCACATTAGGACAAACCTTCAATGTTTTAATTATTTTATTTATTTATTTATTTATTTTTTTTCCTACATTGTAAATTAATACTGAAGTCTATATCTAGACTATGAAGGAAAACATACTGATTCATGTAGTAACTTAAAAATGTAAAACAAACCAAAATACTCTGTAAAGCTTTTAGCTGCAACAGAGATAAGTCTTGGTCTTACTTTCCTGGTGCGATACTGATTAGTGCCAGTTTCATCATAATGTTTGATGCTCTTTGCAACAAAAAAAAAAAAAACATATGAAACTATTTGCTGAACAATATACATTCAAACTGAGATCTTTGAGTTGAACCAACTTATAATAACTGAGTTTAGTCCGTTGTCATTGGCAGCTTCTTTTCCATTGGCTTTTGTCACAATCTATTTGCATACTGGGTGTGTTTTAATTTATGCTTACTCAAGTTTTCATTCCCAAACTGGCTGCGTTAAAAAAGTTAAGTAAACTCAACTTATTCGGTCTTACAGTATAACAAAAATAAAAAAGTTAAATCAACTTCCCCTTTAGTTGTAATAAATTGATGTTCTAAGTTATGCTAACTGAAGTTTTCTTTACCCATTACTTAACTTTTTTAAAGCAACCGGTTTCCCCATTTTTTTAAAAAGTAAATTCAACTTATCTGCACTTCCAGTGTAGTCTAGATCACTTTAGTATTCATTTACAATGTAGGAACACATGGGTCCATGTGAATGTTCACTTCCATGAAGAGCTGTAATTGATTTTAATGAGTGATAAAGTGATTTTACGAGTGTGAACAGCACAGATATGGCCGTGACTGTGCAGGAGGAAAGCCTTTCGCCGCGTTCTGCTGGAGCTGTAAGTGACTCAGTTTAAGAAGTGCATGAAAAGTGCAGGCGAAACGAAAGGAAATCGTGTCTGACAAATACTCGAACTGCATTTTGTTCAGCAGCCATGCAGAGTTAGCGGCATTAGCCGAGATCAGATCAAAGGCAGCATCTCTCCGGCGCAGTTTTCCTCCTCTCGCTGTCTCTCTTTTACTTGTTCTCGCCTCGAGCTGACAGCACTGCTTTGTTTATCCCAAAAGGGGCTTCAGTAAACTTCAGAGAGTTTTCACTCGGATCCTGAGAAAGGGACACACAAGTGGAGGAGAATCCAGCGAGGGGATCAGAAGGATTTTTTATTTTTATTTTAAGTACAGTTGGTTGGTTTAGTAGAACCATGGACTGTGTATAGCTGGACAGATTATCGTCTCTCAAAAGTGAAGCCACCACAGGTCGGGCGCCCCCTGCTGTTCGGCTGCAGAAAGCTGTGTAACTCCACCCATTACCATAGGTTTCAATGTCAAAACAGACAACTCTCAATCACGTTTTTTTCTAATATACTGTAATTCTACCTCCATTATTTAAATGCAGCAGCTAGTGTAACATCTGCTTATATTGTCAATTTTTTATATCCACACAGAATTCGTTTTTAAAACGTTATTGAGCTCAAAAAGGTGTGGTTATTGTAAAAGGGCTGGTTATGGGCAGGACCAATACCAGACCGTCAGCTCCGCTCCGCTCCTCTCTGCAGTCTGTGACCTCGAGGCAGCCCTCAGGGGCGGGGTTATTTAAATGAGTAGGCTGTCTCTCCACAGTCTTTCTCCCTCCTCTGGTGTCTACTGCGCAGAATCGGGTTTTGGGATCGCCAACATGGAGGAAGATTTTGGCTTCATTTTCATTGAATGAATGGGAACGGCGACATTCATTGGCCACATTTAGAGCTTCTGCTGTGATTGGTGTAAAATGCATGATCATGATTATAACGTACGATCATGAATGCAGATGACATGCTTATTACACCATAAGAGGGAGCATAAGTCAAAAGAGGCGATGACTGAATGCACACTTCCTTCATATGTCATACAGATTAGTGTATCCAGTGTAAGGACAGTAAGAAAACACATTCATTATATTTTTAATTATTAGTTGGATATTTTACTTATAAATATGAAGGCTTACATATTGATTGGTGTAATACATCACATAAAACATAAATAAGATAATATGAGAAAAAGAACATGGAGAAATGTACAGTACAGGCCAAAAGTTTGGACACACCTTCTCTTTTTCAATGCGTTTTCTTTATTTTCATGAATATTGTCATTGTAGATTCTCACTGAAGGCATCAAAACTCCACGCATGTGGAGTTTTACGTACTTAACAACAAAAAAAAAATCATCTTACCCCACTCTCCCCCACAAGTTCAAAATGTAAATCAAATTTAATTTTAATATGTTTTAATATGAGTTTCATTGAGTTTTAATATGAGTTTCATTTGAGTTTCATATGACTACAACGTGCAACTGACTAGTTACACAACATCCTTCTAAATGAAATTACACCTCTAGTGATTAGGCTACACTATAAAGTACAACCCTAATATAATTTATAAAATATGAAATAGAAAAACACAGGCTAAGATGAATCTCTTTTATTTCATTTCACCTGTCAACAAAACAATCAATTATATTTGAGCTCATTTATTACAAAAGCATAACCAAATATTAACGTCTGAAGAAACTCTGATATTACAAATCCTCCAGCCAACAGCAAACCTTCTGAACGAAATGTCATTTATGAGTTTATAGATCTGGAATGAAACAGGAGCACGGAGTCATCCAAGGAAAAATGGAATCAGGGGATTTTATTTAATGCCAGCAGCCACAAACTTTATTATCTCCAATTTAGAGCACTTTTGTCTTTGTAATGAGAACGGAATGGAAGTGAAAATGGGCACTTGCCTCTCTGAAGCCTGAAAACCCCCGCAGAGCTGAAGTAATAGATTGTTGTAAAATATATATTTTCTCTCATGGCCCATTGACTTGTTTCAGCTAAAACATAAGGCTTTCGATTATTTTTGGCTCCTGCATTTCCTGTCAGAAAACACTGTGATAAGATGAAATAAACATAGAATAACACAGACATAATTAACACCATGGCGGTTGGGGTCATGGTGGTTTGGTTTGCAACCAGAACTAGTAGTAGTAGTAAAACATGAAGATTGTGCTTCCATTCACTTTACTTCTATAGAAATGAATAATTTCAATTTTTTCCACACAGTAGAAACCAGGGATGGAGCCAGATATGCCAACTCCATTGGGAGTAGTGCCTAGAAAACAAAACTGCTGCACTATTTAAGGTGAAACAAAACTGCAAGCTGGCTTCTTTATCCTCTATTCCACCTTAAGAAACGCAGATGTGTAATATTGCTTATTTGGTCCACCTTAGGTAGTAAAGGAGCTTCTTACCATTAAAGTACCTCAAAGTACCACTTTAAAAACATCAAACAAGTCTAAAACATTAAATTTGCAAGTGTAAGTGTGATTATGGCAACATAAGCATTTAAGGTGGAACTAGCTAAGTGAATCTAGTAAGACCTTTTAAGGTGGAACTTTGGAGATCACTGGAGTATTTGTAGGAGTTTAAATGAGTACTATATATTATAAAACTCTCAGTACGTTCTCACTTTTCACTTTTCTGTTTTCAGAGTTAAGTAGAAATGTTGGTTATCTACTGTATACTTAACTGGAGTAATTATTTTTACGTTTTCACACAATTATCTGAGCTTTCTAATCCTTAGGTTTTAAAAATAGCCTCGTTCCTCCTATTTCATTTCAGCTCGTATCCAGATAAATCTCTCCATCCAGACAGAGTGAATCTGATTGCGATTGGATGTAGAGAAGTATAAACATATACCATTCCAACTCCCTATTGGTTTATACTGTGATCCATTACACCTGCTCACGCCCCCCCCCCCCCCCCAACCTCCAGCAAGAACGTAGCAGACGAATGTAGCCTAGTATGAAGATGATCCGTGCAAAGACTCAAGAGAACTGCAGACAAACTTCAGTCCAACTAAACTTCTTTAATACATGTTTTATGCTTTTTGGATACAATCCGGGTTAGCACCCGAACATCCCTTTCAGACAGCTTCCTCTTACAGCGTCCACAGTTAATCCTGTTGGATGTGGTTGGTCCTTCTTGGTGGTGTGCTGACATTACCCTGGATACCGTGGCTCTTGAGACATCACAAAGACTTGCTGTCTTGGTCGCAGATGCTCCAGCAAGGCGTGCACCGACAATTTGTCCTCTTTTGAACTCTGGTATGTCACCCATAATGTTGTGTGCATTGCAATATTTTGAGCAAACCTGTGCTCCTACCTGTGCTAACTGAACCTTCACACTCTCTTACTGCTCTTACTGGTGCAATGTGCAATTAATGAAGATTGATCACCAGGCTGCTCCAATTTAGCCATGATGAAACCTCCCACACTAAAATGAGACAGGTGTTTCAGTTTCATTGTCCAACCCCTGTATATACTGTATGGTAATACTGCAAAAACATATTATTTTCAAAGTTAATGGTAAGAAATGTAGGAATGAATATTTAAAGCTTTTGGAATTAACTGTATTAGTTGGAATATTGTACCAAGTGCAATGATCTTGAGTTATCTACAGTAGATGGGGTTTTGGCCTGCATGTTTTTCTGTGTTGTTCATAATGCAGACGGGGCTCAGAGTTCTTGATTAGGTCTTGATTAGAGGCCTGAGGGGGTCTGGTGGTGGCTGGTCAGCTGACAAATACCCTCTGTCTCTCATTACTGTGTGTGTGTGTGTGTGTGTGTGTGTATGTGTGTGTTGACGCTGATACAGAGTGTACAGCTTTGTTAAGAGCTGCTCATTAACTTCTCTGGACTTCACTAGAGGAGATGTTTCATAACTGTCAGCATTTATTGCCTCATCTTATTATATCTATCGGCTAAATGAGAGAGCAGCCGGCGTTCCGGCGTTCCTCCGGCAGAGCCCGGCTTAAGCCTCTCTTTACTCCGCCAGACACAAATCACAAGTGAACGCATGGCTGGTGCAGGAGTCCAGGATTGTTGTGAGATAACAACCTGTATACACTGTGCTATTTGAAAGGATTAGTGGAAGGACAATCAGGTTTGGAGAACAAATCACAGACTGATAAGATTTAACAAATTATCCTGCCTGAGCCCAAATCACCGCCCAGATTCTGTCACTACTGAGGCCTTCAGAGGCTTTGCATACATAAACTCACAAAGCTCTCACAAAGACCATTACTTAACTAGATGACAAAAAAGAAGAATATACAGCTCTGGGAAAAAAAAATTAAGAGTCAGAGTCTGAATCAGTTTATCTGATTTTGCTAATTATAGGTATATGTTTGAGTAAAATTATTTGCAGAAAATGATACATGGCTGAAATAACAAAATAATGCAACCTCAAAGTAACCTCAAATAATGCAAAGAAGAAAACAAGTTCATATTTATAAAGTTTTAGGAGTTCAGAAATCAATATTTGGTGGAATAACCCTGGTTTTAATCACAGTTTTCATGCATCTTGGCATCATGTTCTCCTCCACCAGTCTTACACACTGCTTTTAGATAACTTGATGCCTTTACTCCTGGTGCAAAAATTCAAGCAGTTCAGTTTGGTGGTTTGATGGCTTGTGATCATCCATCTTCCTCTTGATTATATTCTAGAGGTTTTTGATTTGGTAAATATCAAAGAAACTCATAATTTTTAAGTGATCTCTTATTTTTTCCAGAGCTGTATATATTGTCAAGTTTAGATTACATTAAAGCCACACATTATGGTCTGCAGTAAGTAAACTAATTATGAAGTGCTACCTCAGGGAATGCATTGGGAATGCACACAGTTGTATACGTTGTGAGGTGTTATCTTGTAAGTGAGTTTGAGCACTGGCTGGTATACCCATCACAAAGAGTGAGTTGAAGCAAATGTTTAAGGGCCATTTAAGGGCTCTGTCACTTTTATACAAATAAGCTATTTGCTGGCCAAGCCCCCTGTTTACACTGACTGTTTACCTGCTCTCCATATTTTTAATCTGTGGGAGAAAAACTGGAGGAAACCCAGAGGAAACCCATGCAGACACAAGTAGACCATGGGAAATACACCCAGATAGGGACTTGAACCCAAGACCCCACTTGCAGCTTCTAGATACGATTGACCATGTAAACAGGCAATCAATTCAAATCAGAAGACCACACATATTTAACCTACAAGTTAGTGCAGTGTTGGAACATGGCAAAAGTCAATGGGCACAATACTAGTCCTGTCTCAAGATATTTGGAATTCAAGTGCATTATTTCTGTTTTTAAAGCTTAGGAATCCACGTTATGAACATGTGTCCTGAACATACCTAAAAATAATTTTAAAAAAGCCATATACTATATATTGAGTCTGAACCACGCAGACCTTTGCAAAGTCCTTGCTCCATCCTTTACCTTTACTGCTTTTTAAATGGCTTGGTTAGGTGATGCTACTGGCATGGCTACTGCTAAAGATAGCTTCTGTGAAACACTTTTGTGTGTGTTTGATGGTATGTTTAGGTCACAACCCAGGATTAGCCTCTTGTGAGAGATTTTTTTTTTTGTGAGAAGATTTTGATCTACAATATCCTGATACTTGCTGGATGCCCACGATTCCCTGACAGAAGTTTTAGGACCTGTCCACAGCTCCACGGATTCTGTGGGGATTAGAGTCTTTTCTGCATGACCTTCTTTCTTAAAATGTGCATCACCTCCTGCACACTAAGAAAAGTAAGTACAGATTTGTACTTAAAAGAGTACAAAGCTTGTCGCTGGGGCTGTACCTTATATCGAGGTACAAAAAAGTACCTTTCAGTGAAAGTCCTTTTTTGTACCCATGTTTTTTGTGCCAGTAAAGATTATAAAGATTATGATCATTTTCATCAACTAAATATGGCTCAAAAACTTGATGATCCAAAATTGTCTGGCTTTCAAATGAAAAATGTGCAATTTAAATATATATAGTTTATTAGTACAGTGATACAGAATACAGAATGTACCCTTTGGCTGGTTAAATGGTACAAATTTGTACTTATGGCTGTTAGAAATGACTTTGTACTTTAGAGGGAACAAATCTGACCCTGTAAAGACCAATATCGTACCTTTGAGGGTACAATTATGAAGAGTGTACCTTTGAGTACAAAAAAGTACTCATATCGTACCTGTGTTTTTTAGAGTGTGGGGTTGTTGGATAGGGTTAGCGTCTAATACTTACCTTAACAGAGAACTTTATAAGGATGTTTAGTAACATTTAAAAATACAATTACTAACTTCATGGAAGTATTAAAAGAAATGAGAACATTGACAGAACTACCAGTGATTTTCCCAGCTAGAGACTCGATTGCCCAGAATGCACCACATACTGACATCACTCATTCACTTCCTCACATGACAGATCAAATGACACCACCCAGATCATACTCACCTGAGTACTGATTTCACCTCACTATATACTCTTTTAAAAAAGTATGCAATGTCTTTAAACTGAATTAGGAAGGTGCATACATTTGGGCACCCCAACAGAAAAAAATACTGTAACTAAATTTGAATTTAGAGTGACTCTTTCAATAAAAAATATTTATGTGTATGTGTGTGGATAAAATTACATCAGTGAAGGGTGAGTATTGATGTCAAATTGTCTTCTAACTGTCTCATGTGTCAGTTAGCAATGGGTGCATTGTTTTAGCAAGTAGCTAAAAGCATATGGTCGCTGTCCAATGAAAAACAAGTATTTCCATTTTTGCCAATTTTTAATTTACTACATGATTTGAAGAAACAAACTGTCCCTAACATTGTGCCAAAATTTCTTGATGAATGGACCAATAGAAATACCTCAAAATGACCTGAAAAAATACATTGATTTCATTGAAAGTTTAGAATTTTTTTCTCTCTCTCCTTTAAAGTTGTTGCTGTTTTGGAGATACTTGTTTTTCATTGGACAGCAAACATATATTAGTGTCCAATGGGTGTCCAAAAAAGTATTTTATTGTTCGTGTTATTTTTGACAAGTCAAAGTCAGATAAGGAGATATCCTTAGATATGAGTTAAAAGTCAAGCCTGATTAGATCTGTTAATAAGTGACCTAAGCATGACTCCAACTCAAGTGGCTAACTCAACACGAGTACCCATTTTATCTACCGATACAGTCGCAGGTACTGCATTACTGATCTATTGCTAATTGTTGTATTTGTAGTTCAGTATCATTGTCATCATCATTAGCTTTTGATTGTGGTTGATGGCCCAGCATTTAGCCTTGTCACCACTGACATTAGCATGCTAGCGGTGGGTTAAATTAGCCTGTAATGAGGCCTGAGTATAAACATCACTCCCGTCAGTGAGGAAATGTCACTGGTGTACCCTGAGGGCACTGGGCGAGCTTCATTCACTCAGACGCAGATCACTTCACTAACTGTTTTGTATTATTGAGCGTATCTGTCCAGCTCACTGAGGACTATCCAGCTGCATCACGGAGCTTTGAGCAGAGTGAAGGGTGACTGGTGATGGGCACTGCAGTGACAGACTGAGAGGAGGATGTAGGATTGTATCAGAGCACAATTCTGCTAATGGTCGACCGAATTGAGAGGATCTGAATGTGAACAGCACGTATAATTATGAAATTTGAATGGGTTTATCTGTTTATCTATCTAAAGGTCACGATTTATTACCAAAATTGATATATTATTATAGCAGCTCTGGAAATAATTAAGAGACCACTTCAGTTTCTAAATCAGTTTCTCCTAAATTCTAAATAATAATATTGTCATTTAGAGCATTTATTCGCAAAAAAACAAAACAAAAGAGAAATGGCTGAAATAACAAAAAAGATCAGAGCTTTCAGACCTCAAATAATACAATAAAAAACTGTGGTTTTTAATCACAGTTTTCATGCATCTTGGCATCATGTTCTCCTCCACCAGTCTTACACACTGCTTTTGGATAACTTCCTGCTGCTTCACTCCTGGTGCAAAAATTCAAGCAGTTCAGCTTGGTTTAATGGCTTGTGATCATCCATCTTCCTCTTGATTATATTGCAGAAGTTTTCAATTTGGTTTAATCAAACAAAAAAAATCATATGAATTATGGTAACACTTTAGGCCAGTATTAATAAGGCTACATGACACCTACATAAACGCGACATTCGTGACAACTGGCATTTGTAATAACAGCAAGTATAAATGCTTATTCCAAAAAATTATTTTTTTTATTTTTTTATTTTTTTACTGTCGTAAGGCTGCTTATGTCTAATTGACATAAGTACTATGTCAAGTGTTACACTTTACTACCTCAGGCTCAATTGCAGACTTTACCTTCAAGACTCTTGATATATGATATTCTAATTTTTTTTTAGATGCACCAATCATCAGTCTTAGATGCTAATAAGACGTACTTTTAATAAGACGTAAATGTACTTTTTTTTGTGCCATTAAACGACTCAAAAAGTGTTGCATTTCTGTTTTCACCAACTTATTTAACTAAACAAATATTTATTTGCAAAGGTGCGTCATTCTTAAAAACTTTTACATCATTCCAACAAAATATGACACCATTCTCTGAGCATAAGTCTACAGAACACCACACACTGCTCTTTCCATCATCACTGCTTCCATTTACACTGTGTGAGTAGCATCAGACATGCATATGATTGACAGCTACTTTTATTAGGCCAAAGCACAGTCTGTGTTTGACTATTAAAAATGACATGCTTTGACATATACTATTAAATACGCTTGTGTTGCTCCCATATCCTCGTGTCTGAGGTCATAGATCACACGGTGTGTGTGAGGCCCAACTATCAGTCATGGAGGAAATATAACAAGAGGGCAAAAACTGAGTCATAGAGCTAGTATTATCTGCAACCTATACTTTATATTTAATTATAGGGAGCAGATGTGCACTGTAGCAAATAGAAACTTCAAAAATCTATTTTCCAGAACTTTGCTTTAGCTTTAGCCTGTATGTTCATCTCAAAACCACCAATATGATGATAATTGACTTCTTTTACTTTAACTGCTCAATATTGTGGTGTAGCATGGTTGTTTTAAGCATGGAACTCTTTATTTAGGCCTATCACTTATTGCACGCAGTTACTTGCCATTACCTTCTGACTTACCTTCTGGCGGATTTCTATTTCAGGGGCGCAGCTACCTGGACAAGTCCAAAGTTTCTCAGCAGAGGAATGTCACCCGCTCGTTCACACTTGTTCAGTTTTTTTATTGTTGATGTGAAAGCTTATGTAGCTGCCATCAGAAACATGCTAGTAGTTTATGAACCTGTGTTGACAATTCACTGCCAAGATAGCAATGAACATCGGACTGTTTATGTCTGTATTGTTTGTTTTCAGTCAGTAGTGATCGAAATTATGAAGTGCATGTAAACACACTCATTCTAGACTAGATGTTTCAGGTCTGAAATCTCCAGGGAAGTAGATCTCCAGGGCTCACATGCTGAGCGAAATAAATATGTGGTCATGGTCTAAAACGAGGCCTGGTAGATACGTACAGTCCTCTGTTGCTATCATCGCTCTGAGAGAGTAAGCTCTTGGGCCGAGCACGATCCATTTTGATTACAGCACTTCCAGATAAGCCTGATGTATCCAGACAGCCCCTTTATTTGTTTAATGGCGGCTCAGGCATCAATAGCGTGTCCGTTCACCTCTTATCTGCGGTGTGTTTTACTCGCTCAAACAGACACCCGTATATGTGTGTCCTTTTCTTATCGATGGGTCATTATTGGGATATTAGCAGGTAACCCAAACATGCGTTATCAGAAAGAAGAGAGGCTTATTTTTAACAGCATGGTGACTCATAAAACAAGGAGAGGAGCAGGAGGAAGGGAGGATGAAGAAAAGAAGAGTAGCAAAGAGTATTTCTGGAAGCAGGGGCCGTTGCAACAAGCAAGCAAACCAATCAATTGCCTAGAGCCAGGGGTCAATAAGACTGGTTATGAATAAAATGTAACAACAAAGTATGTTAACATCGCTTCAAATTATGTTAAGTTCAATGCAGGAAACTACAACAATCATATGTTTTTCATTAATATCTATCTGAAATGTGTTCCTTTAAAGTAAAAAAAAAAACATACCAGTCCTGCTTAACATTTTTGTATACCTTTCCTAACCCCTAAAAAACACTTTTATTGTGGTAGTTTCTGCTCTGCAGCGCCCTCTTAGGTTTAACTGTGCTAAACCCATACATCACCCAGTGCTTCTTCCAAACTACCCCTTCCATTTTTTTTTAGCCTTTTTCAAAATTGAGCTGAGGATGGAGTCAGCAAAATCAGGGGGTTTAGTGCTTCTTTAAGGGGGCTCCTCCCACTTGATGCTTACAGTAACCAGCCAGGTTTGTCATTCCTGCAGCCGGCAATATACGAAACTTCTGCAATTATTATTATTATTATTATTATTATTATTATTATTATTATTATTATTATTATTATTATAAATTATTTTTTCCTTATTTATTTATTATTTTAATTTAATTAATCTCTCAGCTTCTTTGTATGTTAATTTGTTATCAATTAAAGCTCAAGTTTTATTTTTTATCTATTTTTATCTTTCATCTACTGTGATTTTAAATGTTCTTTTAATTTAAAATGATTTAATGTAATTATTTTCTTTGTCGTGTCAGTCCCTGATTTTGTAAATGCTCGGCTGCACTAGAATTGATGGTTGCGCTCAATGTACTTCCGAGTCAAATTAAAAGATGACAGATTGATTGATTGATTGATTGATTGATTGATTGATTGATTGATTGACATGCCTTTTGCAAGTTCACAAAGCAAGTTTTGCAAGGCACACAAAGCATACTTTTCCCATCGTTACGATAGCAAAGACACACTGACACACCCTAAATCAAACTTGACAGCTCACCTGAAGCTGCAGTCTAGACTTTGGAATGCAGTTAATGTTTGTAAAAGTCTTAATTACTTGGATCAGTTGAGCAAGATTGGTGAGGTGGGTGGGTGGGTTTGGTTTGTAAACGTTGCAGGGTGGTAGATCTTTAGGAAGAGCGATAAGCACTCCTGCTGTAGAGTAAGGAAGCAAAAATTGAATCTTTTATTATCTAAAAACAGATCAGAACAGCTTCCTTTGGTCTAAAGAAAGTATTTCGTAACATCACTTGACGCCTCCTTCAGAGACTCTAGTGGATCTGTTTTGTCTGCATGTAATTTCCTGTGCCGCATGTCATTTCCTATAGTGGAGAAAGCAGGTTATTACCACTCTGTCTTTGTCAGCCAGTGAAGGAAAACTCAAATGGACACGTCCCAAACTCAAAGAGAGGGAGCTACAAGGCTGCCATCTAGTGCCTTACATTCTAATGAGGGATGTGTGTTTAAAGTAGTGAAGAAGAGACAGAGACAGTTTTGAATAAGCGCTAAATACAGTAAGTGCACTACCTGAGCCGAGCCAGTGAGTGGAGATACGATGGAGAACTGTGATGCTCGTTTGTCTTAAACACTGTAAGTTTGGATAAGTTGAGTTTATGTAAAAAAATTGAGGAAACGGGTTGCCTTAAAAAAGTTAAGTAATGGGGAATAAAAAAACTTAAATCAAGTTATTACAACTAAAGGGGAAGTTGATTTATTTGTAAGGTAGCCCAGGGGGAATCACTACACACTGATGGTGAGTGTTAGTCAGAAACTGTTGGACACACCCAGTATGCAGGTAGATTTTGACAGAAGCTAATGAAAAAGAATCTGTTAATGGCAACAGACTAAACTCAGTTATTATAAGTTGGTTCAACTCAAAGATCTGAGTTTGAATAGTACAGTATATGTGCCCACAAAATAGTTGAGTATTGTTTAGAAATCTCCAATTTTATGTAAAACAGACTTTCTGTGATTTTTAAGTCAGATACAATGTGTGTTCAGTGTAACAAAATCCACCAATCTCTGTGGCCATTCCAGAGTCTGTAAACGAGAGAAAATTACCAATAAAAAGTGGCTCATCAATCAATTAACCAATCAGGATGCTTAACCAGGGATCAGCCTTAAAGCTGGTCTGATTATTGAATCCAAATCTAAGAATGTACCAGTCAAAAGTTTGGACACACCATCTCAACGTTTTTTTTTTTTTTTTTTTTTTTTTTTTTTTTACAGACTATGAAGGAACACCTAAGAAATCATGTAGTAAACCTGTAAACTTAAAAAAAAAAGTGTTAAATAAACCAAAAAGCTCTGGTGATCTGATTAACTTATCCCTGTGCAACATTGGGAACTCTTGCTCTTCCTTTTTTTGGAGCAGTCCTGATGAGTGCCAGTTTCATCTTTACATTTTTTTATTTTTTAGCAACTGCACTTAAGGATAATTTGAGGGAAAGTAATCGAAATGTTTCTGATTGACTGACCTTTATTTCTTAAAGCAATTTTTTTTCTTTACTTAGTTAAGTAGTTTTTGCTTCTCATAATATTGATTAGAACATTACTTAAGTAGAGCTATTCAGTGTATACCAACTCTTCTACCTCTTCACAACTTTACAACTGATGCTCTCAAACACATTATTAAGAGGCAAGAAATTTAGGTAATTAACTCTTGATGAGTTCAGCACAGCTGTTAACTGAACGCCTCAATTCAAGGTGACTCTACTTCATAAAGCTGACTGAGAAAATCCAGCCAAGGTTTGCAAAGTTGACACTCTGATGCTGGTAGACACCAGCTTCCCTGTGCCACGCCAGGATGCCCTGACCTCCCCTGGCCCTTCAAGGGCACATGTGATGGGGCTCCTTGCTTAGACAGGCCTCATCATTTCCTGACAGATAATATTTTCATTACCTGCAGCAGACTGGCCTGGACTCGCTCATAACCTTTGCCTTGAAAGTCAAAATCAATCAGATAAAGGTCTGTTCTGACATTATTCAATTTATAACCAAGTACGTCTCCTTATAGGTAAAGACACGGGGTCAATTAAGCGCAAGCTGTGACCCTTCAGCTACTGATCCAGAAATTTAGAGCATGCCCCACTAAATGCAATGGAGTGGTTAAAAAGTCATTATTATAAATGTTATTATTATTATTATTATTATTATTATTATTATTATTAGTGGGTTTATATGGGTTTTAGTCTCTGAACCTGCCCACCGCCATTCCCCCAGCCCCATTTCCACACCCTGGGTTGCCAAATATTAAACACAGCACACAAACAAGCTGGCTATTTTACTTCTGAACAGGTAATCACTGAGCTTCAGTAAGGTTGCTGACCACAGCTGGGTACCACCACTAGTGTAGCAGAGATGGGCATGTTGAGCTTTGCATCTGTGGAGGAGCAGGTGAAAAAAAAAAAAAAAAAAAAAAAAAAACTGAAATAGTTTAAAAACAAACTTTTATTTTGAAAGCGTGCGTTTCTAATTAAAGTTAGCTAAAAGTTTTCTCTCCGCTTTTATCAAGAAGAAAAAGTGTATATGCGCTGCTGAGAGGGGGTGCTTTTCCTGGCAGGGGTGCTGAATTCGGCATGACACCGGCTTTACACTTGAGGTCAGTGATGAATCAATGAGCAATGAATCGCAACAATGACAAAGCTATTTTGAAGAAACTTTATATATATATATTTTTTTTGTTATTTCACCTTTTTTGTTAAGTACAAAACTCCCCATGTGTTCATTCATAGTTTTGATGCCTTCAGTGAGAATCTACAATGTAAATAGTCATGAAAATAAAGAAAACGCATTGAAAAAGAGAAGCTGTGTTCAAACTTTTAGCCTGTACTGTATATTTTTTACAACAACAGTAAATGTAATGTGAAGTAACATGTTCTAAAGGTTCCACTATGAAGCACACTCAACAATCCAACCACCCAACATTTACTGACATTTTGAGAGCATGTGTTGCTTCATCATAAACAGTCCTGTAGTGAGGTTTACCTCCGAGTCCAGCAGGAGCTGAAGGTAGCATCACCTCTGTGGGTGAGTATGAAGCGATTGCAGTGGACATGTTCATCCGTGATCTCGTACTCAGGGCCTGGGAGGCTGATGTTTCTGTTTCAGAGCTTTTTAATCCTATTCATCCTGACAGAGTTAACAAAAATCACCTTCAGCATAAACAGCAAAGGCACGAAATACTGACCAAAACCCAAAACATGATCCAGTATGAAACACTGGAGAGCGTATAAAGTGAACGAGGCATGGCGAGCACTACTGTTTGTCTCTTTAATCTCCTTATTACTCTTGATGTGCACTGATTGATAATGTACTTTTCACTCTAGGTCTGGATGACTTTGCTGTGCTACACCAAAGTCCATTGGCCCACCTCTGTAATAGGAATAACCTTGAAAGTTGCTCTGGATAAGAGTGTCAGCTAAATATATACAGCTCTGGAAAAAATGAAGAGACCACTTTAGTTTCTCAGATTTAACTATTTATAGGCTTATGTTTGAGGAAAATAAACATTGCTGTTTTATTTTATAAACTACTGAGAACATTTCACCCAGATTCCAAGCAGTTCAGTTTGGTTTGATGGCTTGGGATCATCCTTCTTACTCTTGATTATATTCAAGAGGTTTTCAATTTGGTGAAATTAAAGAAACTCATAATTTTTAAGTGGTCTCTCATTTTTTTCCAGAGCTGTATATATAAGGTAGGTATAGGTATGGTTGCAACATTCCAGGGAAATAAATGGAACCCAAATGGCCTGAGCGTTTTGCTAGGCTGGCTAAAGCTATGAAGGCCATTTAGTCTCTCAATCCTACACAAAGCACTTAATCCCTATTGTTATTCTAATATCCACAAATACCACAGAGGTTAGTTTCATGTTAAAGTGACATCACAATAAGGAAAACTGCATAGGACCACCCAGGCACCACCAATCACCCATCAAGTTCAGACCAGGACACCAATTAGATGATCAGTTTAAGATCTGACATTTTTGTTGTGCTGGTTAAGCAACTCAGACAGTACACAGCAGGATTAGCCTGCAGACTTCTTCTGAAGGAGGAATCTGTACCTCCTGTTAAGCATGAACTACATTGTTTGTCTTATGCCATTGAGCACAAGCTAACACTAACATGTGGTAAACGTTTAGCATATACATGGTTTTAGCCAGTAACATCCTATTTGCATAAAAGTGGGCAGAACCCTTAAACAGCTAATTCTGAAAGGGACTGAAACTGGTAAGAATAGAGCTGCTGAGATCTGTTTATCTTTATGTGAGAGTGATTTTGTGTGAAGAACTTCATGAACATGTTTCAGTATGTTTACAAGTACGATATGTCCCTTTCAACATGTATCATAAAATAAGTTAAGCTAAGTTTAAAGGATAGAAAAAGAAACTATTAATAAAAAATATGAAGGCATTTTCTTTGGAATGTCTTGCATGCATTCCTTTGTTTAGAAAGAGAAGCAAGCATGCAGTAGCTCATCTGGTTCCATTTTGGACCGAGGGTCATCGCTGCCGTGTAATCATCACTGTTTATTATTTCTCGTGTGTCAAAAAGCCGAGTGCAAGATCAAAAGCCTGTAAATACACAATCTATTCAGAGAAACTGAGGAAATGGAGATGATTATTCTCTTAAACTCTAAAGACCTGCGAGACATCCTATAGTATAGCTTCATATAGAGCAATTCACAGCACTGGATACTGGATAATAGACCTATATAATAAGCCTAGGGATAATATATATATATAATATGGATAATAATAAGCAGGTTGTAAGACATTAATTATATACTCTGTGTCTGAAGTAAATATTAGGATGTGTGACAGACAGGACAATATTTTCAGTCTTCAGATAATAACAGCTCAAGGCACCATTCATCAAGAGAACAGAACAGAACAGGAAACAGTGTAATTGTGTGTGTGAATATATATATATATATATATATGAATACTAATTCACGTATGAAACGGTAAACACGGGTGCTTTTTGTAAAAATTTACTCGTTTTCTGAATATTTTCTTTTACTAGCTACTGCAGACAATGAGGCAAAGGCTCATTTATTTTAATCAACGTCAAATGTCTATGTATTAATTTTTATATTAATTTATTTATTATTAAAAGTCAAAGATTTGTGGTCATATCACACACAACAGGTAAAACGTCTCTTTACTCTCATTACGCTCAATTCTTTATTACATGGATTCTCAAATCTCACAAAATATATACAAAATATATACTTATTTGTACTTAAAACATATTAAGAAATGTCTACGTATGCTGTAAATATACAAACAGATGTATCTACTTACTTAAAATATATTAAAAGTACATTAATCTTAGGCTTTCATCAAATGTTTAAAAGTAAACTTTGATCTCACTTTTTAAAAATTATAATATAGTGTATTTAAAAAACTCTGAAGTACACTTTTAGTTCAATATAATTCAATTTTGTACATTTTTAGCAAAGTGCGTTAAAAAACAACTGTTACATTAGTTCACTTAAAGTACAATGTATCATGTAACTTTTTAGAAAGTAAATTAAATGACTACATTCCTAAAATTTAAAGTACATTTTTAACATACTAAAAAAATTGTATGACAGTATATTTATATTTATATATATATATATACAGTATATATATATATATATATTTTTTTTTTTTACCCAATGAAGTACAGTACACTAGAAGTGTGCTACTTAGAAAAGACAGATAGAAGCATATTTGTACTCTAATGTAAATAGATCACATATATTTTAACATCAATTCTTAGTACATTCCTAATATGTGTGTATAGAGATACAGTTATAATATTCATTAAATGTATTATAATTGTATAATATTTAAGCATATTTAAAATATGTGGTTACATACAAGAAGAAGTACAGTATGTTTAAATGTTACTTAAGTACTGTATATTTAAAATAGTTCCATTTTAGTGCATTTAAGTACAATTAGCACAATTTAAGTAAGACTACTTTTGTACTATTTTTATCCAATTAAAGCATAATAAGCAGTTTTAGCACTCTGTAAATATACTGATTAATAATGTGGCTACAAGTATATTTTAGTGCACTATAGCACAATAATGCTTAGTATACTTAGTATAATATAGTAAATAATATACTTTTTTTTTTACTAGGGATGTTTCTCTGCCCTGAGAGAAGTGGTGCAGTATGATAAATGGTGGAGATCAGATGGTACAGATTACAGGTCAAGTGTACTGGGCTGCAGTATTTACAGAGGGAGGCCTACCATGAAAAAAGAAAAAGAAAAAACAGAGAGAGGGGGATGGATGGGAGGATGAGATAGAGAAAGAGAATGGTAGAGAGAGAGAGAGAGTGGTATGCAGAAATACAGAGAGAGAGAGAGAAACGAAAGAGTGAACAGCTCAGACATTTGCCGCCTGCCCTCAGGTCAGGTGGCAGCCTCTGCTGCTCTCGCACCGCTCTCGCGCCGCTGCGACAGACAGAGCAGAAACAGGTGAGCGGAGGGGAAGAGAGGTGAAGTTCACTCTCTCACTTTCATAGAGGACACACACACACACACTTAGAAAAAAAAGGACAGAGAGAAGAGAAGATGATCTTGTCCGGGAAATAAACAGATTTTCTGTTATTTATCCTAAGAAATAAGAAACTGCTGCTGTTATGCTGTACTATTTAAATATACTGTATGTAGCATTGTATGTATTTTTTTTCAATTAATTCCATACTATTTATTTACTATTTATTTAATTACCATGTAATAGGTTTTGCAATTTAACAAAAAAAATAGATTGGAAAAAGATTTGGAAAAAAATAAATAAATACTTTAAAGGAGAGAAGGTGTGTCCAAACCTTTGAGTGATACTGTATGAATATTTATATTGTTATATTTATTTTTAAGTCATGCAATTTAACACAGCAATAGAGTTTTTACACAGTAAAGAAGTTGAAAAAACTATGAGAAAAAAACATTGGTAAAGGGTTAAAAACTGTGTACTAATTGCTAATACTAAATCGTTTTGATTATGCATTTCAGTACCACTCAAAATACTGGACACACCTTAAATTCAGGGTTTTTTTCATTATTTTAAAAATGTTCTGCATTGTAGATTAATAATGAAATCACGGAAACTATAAATAAAAAACATACAGAATTAATTAGCAAACAAAAAAGTTTTAAACAAACCATAATATGTTTTATATTTTAAATTCTTCAAAGTAGCACCTCTTGCATGGAATTTAGGCTTTCAGTTAACAGCTGTGCTGAACTCGTCAAGAGTTAATTACTTGAATTTCTTGTCTCTTAATGTTTAGTTTGAGAGCATCAGTTGTAAAGTTGTGAAGAGGTAGAGTTACAGGTATACAGTGAATACTGAATATTTGATTCTAGTAATGTTCTAATCCAGATTATGGCAAGGACTACCCAACTAATAAAGAAGACAAATAAAATACACAAAGAAATGAAGGTCAGTCAATTAAAAAAAAAAAGAACTTTAAAAATATCTTTAAGTGCAGTTGCAAAACCCATTAAAAACGCTATGATGAAATTGGCACACATCAGGACTGCAAGAGAGACTAAACATACCATACATGGTTAACAGTCCAAAGGTCAGACAGAAGTGGACAACAATGAAGGGCAGGCAAAAATTCAAGTCGAGATAAACAGACAAAAGATTCGTAATAAAACAGGCAGAAACAAGCAATAAGATAAAAACGCTTTGTAGAGAGGAAAACCTTCAATACTTATATGTACTTGTATATATAGGGAGGTGAACAGGTGTAATCAATATTCTGGTGATTGACTTCCTGGTAGTGCTGTGTGTAGCGTCATGCGACTTTTATACATTTTCTGGACTGGTCTAAGCTGTGATGCTACAGCATTTTGGGATCTGTATTAATACTAAAAGCATTTTCCTTAATGTAGACGCACTCTCTCCCATGCTGTACACGCAAATTAACATTCAGCTAGCATGGTAAAATTAGCATTCACCTCCTAACCCTGAAACAAAGTGACGGATTCATTCAGAAACAAAGCAAGCATCAACTGTAAGAGAGCTCAGTTTAAAATGGCATTGAATAAAAGTGCTCTCCCTGCTTCCCTCCTCATAAACACAGCGGGAGCTGATGGAAACTCGGAGTATATTCTCCTCAGAGAGACACCGGTTCAGTTTAACGCTCACTATAAAAGCCCTCAGAACTGAACTGAGCCGTTAGCCCAGCAGCCTGCTGAGAATGGGGCTCCAGGACCAGAGCGAGGGTCTTATCTCTTTACCCTGCCCCTTTCATACTTTCATCTATCCCAGCACAAAAACAACAGATTATCATTGTTCTCTCCTAAATGCAGGGACATCTGTCACTGCTGCTGTCACACAGCCTCAAACACACACTCACACACACACACACACACACACATACACACCGAAGCGTTTTCCCAACATGGAGGCAATTTCAGCATCCACTTTAAGTGGCATTTATTTGCTCAGTGCAGATTTCCCTTGACTACCACTTAGAGCCCGCATTCTCCACCATTAGAAACACATACGCCAACTCAAACAGGTTAATCGCAAGCTTGTAAACACATAAAAAAAAAACCACATAGGATCTTGAACAGCCCTATTCGGACAGAATTATTATTATTTTCTCAGGGGGACGTCTGTGAAAAATATTTCACACTTCTACTCAGTGATAAAGCTCTTGCATCCGGACTGCAGTTGAAAAAACAGGAGGACCAGTGAGTTTTTAGTTTTTTTTTTTTACAGTCAAGTGACATTGTGTTCAGTAGCTCCTCCATTTCCACTCGCTGTTGTGTTTATTTTTTTTTAACATGGATCTCCATGGAAACACATGCCCAAAGTGTAATTAGTGTAATAAGTGAGTGGCAGTGGACAAATACCTACTTTCTTAAACATGAGGGGATGAAACTCAGAGATGTCGATCCGAATGGGACTAAAATTACCGGAGGACCAAAGGTACAAAAACGGTACATAATTCAGCCTGTAATTGTCTCAGAGGACGTCTAAGAAAACACATACATGGTCGTTCCAGACAGAACATAAAATCACAGAGGACCCCCTGAGAAACGAATCCTAATCGTAAAAGGCTTTAGGCAAACATGAACAGAGATACAATAAATCAAATGCTGGATATTTTTTTAAACAATCGTCACACTGCATGACCTCCTGCTCTCAGATTTGAATATCTAAACGAAGGGTATAATTAGCATAATTACTACAACCACACTCTGATGAACAGATCTTGACCTGTTGCTTTGATTGCATAGAAGAGTAAACACAGCTTGCTTGGGGGTCAAAGCTAAGGCCAATGGGGCTCCCAAGTGGAGCAACTGTCTTGGTCTTGACTCAGACTTGACTACTAAAATGCTTAGTCTTGATTTGGACTTGATGTGTCCCAGTCTTGGCTTTCACTCAGACTTGACTACTAAAATGCTTGGCCTTGGCTTGAACTGGATGTGTCCTGGTCTTGGTCTTGACTCATCTTGGCTACTAAAAATCTTGGTCTTGACTTGGACTGAGTGTGTTTGTGTTTTGGTCTTGACTCAACTTGACTACTAAAAGTCTTGGTCTTGACTTGGACTTGATGTGTCCCAGTCTTGGCCTTAACTTGGACTTAATGTGTCCCAGTCTTGGCCTTTATTTGGACTTAATGTGTCCCAGTCTTGGCCTTTACTTGGACTTAATGTGTCCCAGTCTTGGCCTTTACTTGGACTTAATGTGTCCCAGTCTTGGCCTTTACTTGGACTTGATGTGTCCCAGTCTTGGCCTTTACTTGGACTTAATATGTCCCAGTCTTGGCCTTAACTTGAACATGATGTGTTTGTGTTTTGGTCTTGGTCTTGAATTAAATTTGATGTGTCCCAGTCTTGGCCTTGAGTAAACTTGACTACTAAAAGTCTTGGTCTTGACTAGGTCTTTACTTGGACTTGATTTGTCCCAGTCTTGGTCTTGACTAGATTTTCTTACAGAAGTGATGTAATGTAAAGATTTATCTTCTTTTTTTTCCAAAAGCATGTGGAAGCACTTTGATAAAAAAAAATTACAGTCCTAGCATGTCAGCCAGGAACTTTGAAGTAACAACACGCAATTTCTATACAGAAACAAACAAGGGAGGATAATGTATGTCATAGTTATGGTATGTAGTGCAGATTATGGTTGTAGTGGCGTGTTTATGTAACGCTGGGGATTCTGGGTAGCGTGTTTTAAAGAGTACAGTAAAGGAAATAATGGAGAAAGAGAGAGAGAGAGAAAAGTGAGAAGTGTATGATGGTAAAAAATCTCAGAAAGCTTTGTAAAGTCCTGGGGAGCTCATTACTACTTGCCATGCAATCGGCGCCAATGGCAGTGCAGCAAATATCCACACACAGCAGCACAGGCCTGTCTTTATAGGACAGCAGATACTCTCTTAAGGGTATTAGAGGGGTATTAGAAGTGCACTGCAGCCAGCTAAACACACACACACACACACACCGAAGGCATAGTGCATAGTCCCTAGAGTACAGTTTAAGTCACCGATAACCTGCCACTGAGGGTGTGAGTGAGCTGACACTGCAACACTAGCAGCTATTAAAATTAATGCACAGGTACTTATAGGTGGTCATTGAAAGGTGTTTTGATCCATGGTGATATGCATATTTCATCAGACAGTGACTGTTTTCAACAGATGCATTCTGTAGTTAATATATAGAATTGTGTCTGTTAAAAAGTAGTACCACTCCATGCTTTTATACGTATTTATTTGTATTTTATTGTCTTTTTCTATCTATAGTATGTCTATTTTTGTGGAAGTTTTAGTTTACTACATAATTTGAACAGACAAACTGTCCCTTATGCCCGAGCGAAGCCGTCGGAGCGTCCGACAGAAAGACTCTAGCATGTTCGAATTTTTGGTATTTTATCGCCTAGTTTGACACACTGCTCCACTACGCACTCCCTGACGCTGACCAATAAAAAGACAGAGCGTTCTGTGGTGCACAAATGTAAAAACAGCAAAATAAAGCGACACAGTGCTCCTGCAGTTCTCTGGACCAGAGAAACAGAAGAATAATCTAATAATCATTTAATAATCTACTTCATCCATAAAGTATTCTGTTTACATTCACTGAAACATAAGTAGCTACATCTTTACCACACCTTAAGTACAAAAATCATGTAATGTCCATTTGGGTCACCCAGGAACCCAGGAGCCCACAGTCGCTTTTTTTTTTCCCCTCTTTTTTTTTTTTTTCTGAGCACAAAAGCACTACCAACCTGCAAAAGGCTTCTGTAGCCGTGATTGTCAGATTCTATGCTTTTCCCACCAAGATGACCTACAAACTGGCAACGTGTAGTGTTGCCAGTCCCCCAAGAACGACACGAAACAAAGTTAACTGCTTAATCTGACATAGTGAACATCGTGAGGGACAAAAATGTCGTGTGGTCTGAGCTTGGCATGAGACTGTGTCAAAATTTCCTGATGAATGGACCAAAAGAAATACTCCAAAATTGCCTGAAATAAACTCTTTTTTTAAATTGACTTCCATTGAAAATTACATTGGTTTTATCTCTTTCCTGTAAAATTGACAAATGGGGCTATTCCAGTGTAGCTCTGGCTTTATGTTTAGGGTCATTGTCTTGCTGGAAGGTGAATCTCCTTCCCAGCCTCAAGTCTTTTACAGCTTCCAACAGTTTTTTTTTTTCATTGTTATTCTAATATTATCACTATATCAGTGGAATAGTATAGTTTTAAAATGTCAATCACATCTTAATCATGAAGAGTTCTATTCAAGCATGAGACAAAAAGAAAAAAAAAGCGAGTCAAAGTGAATGCTATTTATAGTGTTGAGTCCAGGTGCTTGCAATCAGTAGGAGGGTGAAACGGAACGCCGAACAGTCACGTGATCCAGCATGTCCCGAGAGTTGCGTGCAGGTGTATTATGGGAAATGGAGTTTGTTTTAGGACTGACAATTAATCACAAAGCATGCATACTGTATTTTCAACTTCACAAAATTGTTATTTGTCTTAGAATTTCTACACTAGTCACTCGTCCAGCCTCACTAGAAAAGCCAAAACTCTGTCCGCCAGCATCGCCCACTGATTTCTCTGACACATCAAATCTGGAGCTCTGGGTGATTGCCAAATCAGAGTGAAAGTGCTGATGTGTGATGTAGGCATACTCACAGCTGGCACTGGTCTCCTTTGACCCCTTTAGTGGTGCAGTAGCACTCGCCAGACGTTGCATGGCATGAGTCTGAATGTCCATTACATCTGCAGGCTGTGAAGAAGAGGGGAAGAGAAAAGAACCATTAAATAGAAAGGAATAAGGAAGAAAGAGATTTAAAAAAGGAGGGAATAAAAACACAATGATAGACAAGGTCCTGTCTCCCAGTGTTTTTGAGATGTGTTGCTGCCATTAAGTTCTAAATGATTTATTGTTGGTCATGAAATATGTCCTAAAATCTACTGGGAATAAAATATTAGTGAATGAAAACGTCCAGTTTTGAGTCTCTAGGTTTATATTAGACATTAGAAAACAGGTTATGGGTTAAAAAGTATTTCTATTTTAAAATAAAACAAGAAATTATTTTAACTATTTTAACTAAACATTCTTGAGGCATCAATTTAGCAATATTGTTTAATTATTATTTATTTAATATTGCATGCCATATTTGGATTTTTTCTACATTTTATTTAACAGCATTAATCTACAACACGGATTGAGATATATATTTTTGAGATATAGTTTTTTTTTTTATGAGAACATTATGATGTGTTAAACAAACCAAAATACTCAAACCAAAAAAAAAAAAACAGAAGCATTTATGTGCTCTTGATTTCTGAGGCTGGCAACTCTGATGAAATTATCCTGTGCAACAGAGGAAACCCTTGCTCTTCCTTTCTTGGGGCGGTCCTGATGAGAGCCAGTTTCATCATTACCTTGTTTTAATGGTCTTTGCGAGTGCATTTGAGGAAACTTTTAAAGTTGGACTTCCCTTCATTTCTTAAAGTATTTTTTTCTTTACTTAGTTGAGTAGTTCTTTCTTCTCATAACCTGGATTAGAACATTACTCAAATATTCACTATTCACTGTATACCTGTAACTCTACCTCTTCACAACTTTACAACTGATGCTCTCAAACTCATAGTAATTACGTTACTCAAGTAATTAATTAAGTAATTAAGTTACTCAAGTAATTAACTCTTGACGAGTTCAGCAGCACAGCTGTTAACTGAGAAAATCCAGCCAAGATGCGCAAAACTGTCATATTCACACAGCCAATATGTTGCGTAATAACATAGTATAAGTGTTAAAACGTGTTAAAAAAGACATTTGCCATTCCAAAATTGGACATTTCTATTGAAATACCCAAATATTTACAGTACAGTTCATATATATATATATATATATATATATATATATTCCTTTTACACAGCACCCCAACTTTCTTTGGAATGGGATTGTATTAGATATATATTTTATTGTATTTAATTAACACAGGCAAGCCACCAGGATTCTTATTTACACTGGTTGTCCGGTCTAATAAAAGTATAAAAGCCAGACACGCTAAGAAAAACAAAACAGACGCAGCAACAAATATGAAAATGACTAATTAGGGGAAATATGTCACAATATGTGCAAATATGTTGGGTTTAAAAACAAGCTCTAATCCGCGAACATGCGGAGCACGCTAAACGAGTCAGCAGGCGATTATCACAATTGGTTGGACAAGGCTGCGGCTTCATCACTTGGCCCAGTGCTCTTCTTCCTCATTACTGATGCCGTCCTCATTAGAGGTTATCAGACAGTAATCTGAGAGCAGAACTCACACGCTGAGAGTTACCCAGCACAGCAGAGGGCACGACTGTGGAGAATGCATTACTTTGGACTCAGAGCCCATTAAGGAGATTAGCATCGGTGAGGTGTGGCACTAGGACAACAAAACACCAGGCCGTTCCATTCATTACAGATAACTGACAACTGCAGAGAGCTTTATTCCACACGCTCACACTGAACTGAAACAGTGGAGGCCAGAGGGAGGGCTTTACGTCAAGATTTAACCCTTTATAAGCACCAAGAAATGTATAGTTTAAATACAGCATAGCTTTATATCTGTGAATTTAATGATGATGGATGCAAGTCTAGTCTGGACACAAGGGTATGGAGTAGGGCTGTCAATGTTAAAGTGTAAACGTATGCAGTCAATTTGGAATCAGTAACACTTTATAAATGTTTTAACACAATTAATTATGCCACAAACTTTGACCCTTAACTCCTGTCATCATTTCCCCCACCCAAAGCGTTATTATTTTCTCTGGAGTGGGTTCCCTAATGGTGAGAATGTGATGTGGTCTCCATCTGACCCAGCTATCAAATATACTTCTTTTTAATTGAGCTACACTGCTGATACACCAGAGTTTAATCTGATATATTAGCCAGATAATAAACTGCTATGAACAAACGCTGTCTCCTGCTGCTCCATGCTGTTTACACCCACAGTGTGTGCAGCCGTCACTGCTCGCAACATCTGTGCTGGACCTCAAATTGCAAATTGTCAGCGTTCTGTGTTAAAGCAGCTTTACACTGCACAGATATACACAATGGAACACAGAATATTCTCACTATATTTACTTTCTTGCTTCCGCACCAGACAGCTCTGACCAATCAGAGGAGACAATGTGCTTGCTTGATTTATCGGTACCAACACTCCAAATGAACAAACTCATCAACTGATCCAGACCATAGAAACCAACTACATGATTGGTAGTAAATTTTGTAACCCTCGCTGTGTGGAGGTGAGCATTATCCTGCTGAAAAAAAACTAGTTCTGCACATATTGCTTCTAGGGATGACCACATTTCAGCCTCCATATTCAACCCCAACTATTGTAAGAACAACCAGGGATTCGTTGTTAAAGACAATATGACTCCATTCCATATCAGTCCAGGGTTCTTTTTTTTATAACATTACAGCAATCATAGGTAACAGAAAACAGAGCATTGCTTCAGCTCAGCTTTATCTTGTATTGTTTGTGAACATCTCAATTAATGGTTCTAAAACTAAAAAAAAGAAGTTAATTGCTGGAGTTGCACCTTAATCTGTAGCACCATATGTCGAGTTCACATCCTGGCTTTCCTCTGGGATTCAACTCTCTATTACCAGCAGCTGGTCCCATAAACGCTTGATTGATGATAAATCTGGCAACCAGGCAGGCCAAGATAGTGTTGTAATCTGGCTGAGACATTCTGAGGAAACCCTTTCTGCATGTGAGTAAGCATTATCCTGCTGAAAAATGAAAGTTGGATGTCCTGCACCTATTTTTGAGCTGTTATTGTCCCTCAATGTACTAGTAGGGGTGACCACACGAATTCCAGGCCTCCATATTCAAACCCAACCATTGTCAGATTGGTAATCAAACCAGGAATTCATCACTAAAGACTATACGTTTTTTAGACCATATCAGACCAGGTTTCTTGGTTATAACATGACAGCAATCAAAGGTGACAGACCACAGAGCATTGCTTCAGTTTAGTTTTATCTTATCTTGTCTGTGAACATCTCAATTAATGGTTCTAAAACTAAAAAAAAAAAAAATAAGCTTATTGCTGGAGTTGCACTTTAGTCTGCAGCACGATATGCCGAGTTCACATCCTGGCATTCAACTCTCTATTTCCAGCAGCTGCTTTTATAAAAGCTTGATTGATGATACAATCATGTGTTGGTGTGTCTCTTTGGTATCTTGAGGGCACAAAAAAAGCCTTGTGTGGCTCAAAATGTGCAAAAGCCATGAACCAATTCTCTTAAATAATATTGGGTGTTTTGGGTATAACGTGAAATGTTGACTGTTGTCAGGGTTTTAATCAGTCAGTGGTGCACCTGTATTTTCTGACGTCTGTATGTCGAGTTTACATCCTGGTTTTTCTCTGGGATTCAACTATCCACTGTCAGCAGCAAACAAAATACTCATTTAGAAGTTTCACAACTAAGGTTGGGAGATAAGGCAAAAATATATAACATAAATAAAGCATGAACATTATGCATTCAGATTTTTCTCAAGATTTTCTTGAGGTTTGTACACAATGCAAGTGCACATACTGAATAGGGTATGTGCACTAGTAGTAGTTCTGGACTCTTTCAGTCAGATCAGGAAGGAAGATCATTACTTTCACCCACTGAGTTAAAAGAGTACAGTGGTCCGGGTGTCTGACAGCCCCTCGGGGGCCACCGCGGTGCTCAATTTGGTCGTCTCACACTGGCTGAACTCAGTTTGAAGAAGTGCAGCTGCTCTAAAGCACAGATGTGTCAATCCATGAGGCTGTTCTACTTATAGTGAAATACTGTACAATAAACCCAGAAAAAACATGGAGTCACAGATAAAAAAAGAAAAATATACTGCATGCTTTTTGTTAAAAGTCTCATTCCATCGCTTTTTAATTTATTATAAAATGTCTAGTTGTGGTCTCTAGTATAAATGAACGCCACGTGAGCCGTTTTTTTTTTTTTTTTTTGTGGAAAAAAATGCTCAGGTCCTGATTTATTCAGGCCCTGATTTATTTCACTGAATTAGTGGTTATCTGAAGAAGGACAGGATTTGCCTATTGATTGGACTATTGTAGAGTTGCGGGTGTTGCTATCGTAACAACCGGAAAAGTACACCTTGCATGGCTCGAAACGAGCAAAAGGCATGTACTAATTTTATAAAATAATCTTGGGTTCAATGTCTAACAGCTTTAAGATAATTTCTTCATGTGTAGAGTTAAACAAATCTGCCATTTTCTCTTCAGAGTGTAAATGTCTGCTAGAATACAGAAATACATGGCCAAAAGTTTTGGGACTCCTGCTTTTGTATGCAGCATTGTTTCTACAAATACGGCTATTAAAAAGAGTTTATCTGGGGGCTCCAAATGATCCAGCAGGAGATCCAATCAAGAGATTGCAAGTTCGAATCCTGTTTATGTAGCTTGCCATCAGCTACCAGAGCCCTGAGAGAGCACAATTGGCCTTGCTTTCTCTCGGGGTGGGTACAGTACATGTCGCTCTTTCCCCACATCACTCCAAAGGGTGATGTCGATCAGCACAAGGCTGCATCTGTGAGCTGATGTATCGGAACCAAGTTGCTGCGTTTTCCTCTGAGCGTTAGCGCTGTGATGCTACTCAGTAATGCTGCACCAACAGCAGTTCAAAAAGAGGCAGAGTCTAACTTCACATCTTCACATGTGTCGAAGGAGGCTTCAACTAGTCTTCACCTTCTTGGTGTTGGAGAATCACTAGTGATTGGGGGAGTCCTAATGAGCGGGTTGGGTAATTTGTAAATTTGTAAATTGGGGAGAAAATGTGAAAAAAAAAAGTTTATCTTGCTTTTGTTGAAGCAACTCTCTCCACTGTCCCTACAAGACTTTCTATCATATTGTGGAACATTGCTGTAGGGATTTGATTGCATCCAGTGATAATAGCTCCAGTGAGGTGTCAACACTTTGGATGACCACTATTCCATTCCATCGCATCCCGAACTCCCTCACTCATTCCAAATGTATTGAGTGGAGCACCATCATTCACCTCGGGTACCTGCACCATGAACACACACACACACACACACACACACAAACACACTGTTATAGTACGCACAACAAATGAATACCATTTGAGAGTAACAGAAAGCAGGATGCTCCAGTGCAGCTCATCCAATGAGAGTCACACATCTTCTGGATGGTCTCCACATGCAGTAAGTGGTTGAATGCACACAGGCTTGTCTCTACAGAATATCAGTGTGTGTGTGTGTGTGTGTGTGGAGAGGTAAGTGGTGAGGAATGTGTCATTTTGAAGGCTTTGCTTCTCACAGATGCCGTGTGTATACAGAGATTTATGGCTAAATTATGATGTGTAAAATGTACTCACATAATGGGAAAGGAGCAGCGCAGTCAAGAGCTGCTGCTTCAGCACTTACACACTCAGCCAGGGGCGATGAGGACTACACACACACACAGTACAGGAGCCAGAGGCACAACACTTCATGAAGAAGACTCTGAGTTCAAATAATAACAGCTACTAAGTTAAACTGCACGGCAGATAGTAAAACACTGTAATGTAATTGAAGTGAATTGACAGAATAAATATACTTGTAATTGTGCTTTAATACTGTATTTACTTACAATATGCATGTTCATATTCAGATTCATTTTCACCAGATTCATAACATTTTTTCACTAACCACTGCAAATATTATTATATGCAATATTGTTTGCAAAAGAATGGTAAAACAGAACTTAATATTTTTATCAATATTTGTACTAATAAGTGTACTCAAAAAATGTTTATGACAATTTTTCTGTGTACCTTGCCTATGTTTGAACCCTGGACTTTTATTGTTATTTTTAATGCCACATCATGACATTTTTTGTTACAATCATTCCTAAACAAAAACAATCAATCAATCAATTGTAATCAATTAATTGTTGGCTAAAATTTGGAATTTGGGAGAAATGTTGTCTGTAGTTTATAGAATAAAACAACAATGTTTATTTTACTCAAACATAAACATATAAATAGCAAAATGAGAGAAATTATTCAGAAAATGATGGTCTCTTATTTTCTTTCAGAGTTGTATACTATATATATATATATACATATATATATATATATATATATATATTTTTTTTTTTTTTTTATTATTATTATTATTAGTTTTCCTTACTTTATTAAAGACTGAATTGTACCAGTTCCAGTTAATGACTGCATCTGAAAAGGGAAAACATGGGGGTGTCCTAAAATTGTTTTTACTTTCAGCAAGACGTATTTATTGCTCCACATTTCCACTTTTCCACCCAATAAAATACCCAGTATTAAAAGTACCTGTGCTTTTACTTGAATATAGCATCCCTTTACTTTTTCCACCTGATTCTTAAGAGAAAAAGCTTCTTCTTTCTGAAGAGCCTGTACCCGCCATTCCTTCACGGCTCCACCGACTTCTAAACTGAGAGCAAAATATTGTCTTTTTTTTTCTTTGTGTGATTAGGCCGAGGCTGTTAGAGAGAGCGAGAGAGAAGAAAGGAGGGATGAAGGTGTGTAGATGGGTGTTGTGCTGACACAGTGAGCAGCCTCTCTGCCGGAGCCGGGCGTCTGATATGACTCTGATTCTCCTGAGCTGTGCAGGCCCCCGTGGAGACTACAATTTCTCAGCCGACTGAATCTGACGCTCGCACTTAAGAGACACAACACATCAGATACAGAGCAGATTCCAACTAACAGAAACAAGAATACAAGGGGACTACAGAAGATCTATCAGCAGAGAGAGAGAGAGAGAGAGAGAGAGAGAGAGAGAAAGAGAGAGAGAACACAGGCATCAGTAGGATCAACTGTATGTCTGTTATTAAACGGTAATACATTAAATATACCCAAAATACTTGTACAAGAAGATTGCTCTCACAACACCCTAGCAACCACCTGGAATACCACAGCAACTGTCTCGCAGATGCCACTGCAGCTATCACTAAGCAATTTAGCAAAGACCCTGCCAACAGCTTTACACCCACCTATAACACTCATCTAGTGGTGACCTAGCAACCACCTGGAATACCATGTCAACCACATAGCACCAACAAGAATCCTAGCCATCAACTGAAACACAGCAGCAATCACCTTTAATTATGGAGATGGGGATTTCATTTTCCAGCAGGACTTGGCAAATGAGAAAAAGAAGTACCAAGATTCTGATCTTCATTCTGATCGATTCAGTTTCTGAATCAGTTTCTCTGGTTTTGCTATTTATAGGTATATGTTTGAGTAAAATGAACATTGCTGTTTTATTCTATAAATGACGGACAACATTTCTCCCAAATTCCAAATCAAAATATCGACATTTAGAGCATTTATCTGCAGAAAATGAGAAATGGCTAAAATAACAAAAAGTGATGCAGATCTTTCAGACCACAGATAATGCAAAGAAAACAAGTTCATATTCATAAAGTTTTAAGAGTTCAGAAATCAATATTTGGAGGAATAACCCTGGTTTTTAATCACAGTTTTCATGCATCTTGGCATCATGTTCTCCTCCACCAGTCTTACACACTGCTTTTGGATAACTTTACTCCACTCTTTTTTCCAGGGCTGTATAAGATATATACGTTTCACATTTTGACTACTGAATTACTGAAATTAACTAACTTTAACTTTTCAGTGATATTCCAATTTTTTGCCAGTATAAAATTCTTTCTTTATGCAGTATATATGTAGTTATCTTACAGTTATTGTGGACAGTAATATGTGCACTATTAATGAAGTGCAAAACCAGGACTTCCATTTTTTCTCATTTGCTTTTATATTTAAATCAAAAGAAAAAAAACCTTTATAGTCTGTTTTAGCCTAGCAGAAAACTCTCCTTATCTTTCTCACTCGTTCTCTCTCCCTCTCTCTCTTTCTTTCTCTGATGAGTTGAACCCTGTGTCGCCTCTTCTCCAGGAGGTCACGCCCTCCCGGCTCATTAGCGACTAATTGACACTTTATTCCTGCTTCTGCGCTCAGCAGTGAACGGGCAGAATGGGAGCGTGTGGAGAGACAGCAGCCTGGCCGTTATTAATCCAGCAGACAGGAGGGACCTCAGAGTTGTGATCTGGAACACTGCAACCACCCAGGGAAACCTGATGAGCCCAATTCACACTTACAGTGTCAACAGAATCTCAGAGGAGCCATCTGAGCACTTTATCAGGAGTTAATTTACCAACACTGAACTCGCCTCTAAACCCATACATCACCCAGTGCCCCTCCCAAACCACCCCACCAATTTTTTGTCTTTTGCAAATTTGATCTGAGGGTGGAGTCAGCAAATATTAGAGGGTTTAGTGCCACTTTTTAAAAGGGATGGACAAATTGGTAACACTTCCTATGAACCCTGTATTCCTAATGCCTTATGAATGCATTCATAATGCATTATATGACATGCATAATACCTTATAATGATTGTTATAAGCCTGTATAATTGCTTATAAGTACTTACAGCGACATTCATAACACATTATAAACTACAAGTATAAGGGTTTATAAAGAAATGCGTATAAGGCGTATAATGCCTTATAATATCTGTTCATAAGAAAATTGAGCAATGTAGTGTTGTAATGCACTATAACATAGATTTGGTATATTTTGGTATAATGCATTAGTGTTTTCATATGCTTTTTAAACGTGACGTAAATGTTATTATGCCTCACTCTAATAGAGCTTATTAATAGAGTCATTTCTGACTTTAAGTGAAGTGAGTTTTCATATGCTTTTTAAACGCGAAGTAAATTTTATTATGCCTCGCTATAATGTCTTATAGAGCATTATGAGTGCTCTTTATTGGCTTTAAGTGAAGGTGTTTTAAGCGTGTTTTTTAAACAAGTAAATGTTATTATGCCTCACTATAGGCATTTAAAAAGTCTTTTTAAAACACACTTCATTTAAGCCAGTAAAGAGCACTCATAATGCTCTATAAGACATTATAGCGAGGCATGATCAAATTTACTTTGCGTTTAAAAAGCATATGAAAACTCACTTCACTTAAAGTCAGTAATGACTGTATATAAGGCTTTATAATGTGTTACACACTTTTATAAAAGCTTAATTTGAGAAATCATAGCTGGATATTATAATGCATCATACCAAAATATACCAAATCTGTGTTATATAGTGCATTACAACACTACATTGTACAATGTTCATATGAACAGATATTATAAGGCATTATACAGCGTTTCTGTATAAATCCTTATACTTGTAGTTTATAATGTGTTATGAATGTCACTGTAAGTACTTATGAGAAATTATACAGGCTTATTACAGTCATTATAAGGTATTATGCATGTCATATAATGCATTATGAATACAGGGTTCATAGGAAGTGTTACCGACAAATTCAGTGTCTGTCTAACACAAATTTTGAATGTGGCTGCAACAAGAAAAAAAGATAAGTTAAAGACACGTCTGCAAACAGCTCTGTTAGTCTCTTTCTCTCTCTCTCTCTCTCTGTCTCTTTCTCTTTCTCTCCTTCTCTGTGTCTCTTTATTATCTCTGCATTCATAATCTCTTTTACACTGTGTTTAGATGACAGACACCAAGGGCACAGCCTGCACCTGTCTGCTTTACACCGTTCGTCTGATTCTCGTTCTCTCGCTCACCCACTCTCTCTCTCTCTCTCTCTCTCTCTCTCTCTCTCTCTCTCTCTCTCTCCGTGACATCAGAGGCTGTCGGATCGGCGCTGCCTCCGGTCCAGCAAAGCGGCTCTGGCATCTAATCATGTTTTGCCAGTTTTGGTTTGTGTAGAACATGCTGCTATTGAGTTTGGGGTGATGGGAGTGTGTGTGAAGGTCGCGTTGGGTGGAAAGGCTCTATAAGTACCTGTATAGAGTGTTTTCTCTCTCAGGACTGTTCATTTCTGCACGGTCTGTGGTGAGACCTGCAGTCGCTGATAGAAACACAAGGCTTCTGAGGAGGGAAAATGATTGTTGTTTCAGGCGGTGGAAGGCTGTGTATAGAGTTTATGTGTATATGAAGGTCACTGCAGAAGCTGCTGCGTCTCTGGTATAGTATAAAGCTTCTGTAAAAGTAAAGTAGCTTCATTTTAAACTCAAATGATGACAGATTTTAGATGGAGAAATATTTTTTATTTTACCAGGCTCATTGTCCCACCCATTCAGCTGCTACTTAGCTGTATATCTCCCATCACCTCCTTTCAAGTTCATTTGGAGGAAAGCACAGCGACTCGGTTCTGATACATCAGCTCACAGATGCCTTGTGCTGATCCACATCACCCTAGGAGAGCGCCGTCTACTGTTCCCACCCAGAGCGAGCAAGGCCAATTGCGGCAGCTGACGGCAAGCTACATGACCGGGATTCGAACCATCAATCTCCTTATTATAGTGCCAGCACTTTAGACTGCTGGATGGCTGTGAGGATAAGTATTCATTATTAGTTTACAAATTGGTAATTAACTATAATAATTATAAGAGCCTTTTCTAAAAAAAAATGGCTGATAATTAACTCGCTTAGTTAACTTACTTACTTGCTTAGGTAAAAAATAATAAAGCTCTGGAAAAAAAGAGACCACTAAAAAAGGATGAGTTTCTCTGATGAAAACCTCTGGAATATAATCAAGAAGAAGATGGATGATCACAAGCCATCAAACCAAGCTGAACCGCTTGAATTTTTGCACCAGGATAACAACCAGCATAAAGTTATCCAAAAGCAGTGTGTAAGACTGGTGGAGGAGAACATGCCAATTGAATGCTCTAAATGACGATATTGTTATTTGGTATTTGGGAGAAATGTCTGTGATTTATAGAATAAAACCACAATGTTAATTTTATTAAAATACAGACCTATAAATAGCTAAATCAGAGAAACTGATTCAGAAACTGAAGTGGCCTCTTAATTTTTTCCAGAGCTGTATTTTTCCTTAGATTTAGACTGCAGATTTAGAGGATCACGGAAGTTGGTAATTGTGGTAAATTGAGATACTGGTGTGATCACACATACTAGTGGTTTGTTGACAGTGAAGTGAGAGACTGCCTAAATGTTTTTTTAAGGTGAAGTAGTGTCTATGTTACCTTCTGGCTCTCTAATCCAATCAGAATTAAACCCTTTTTTTTTTACCTTTCCTGACATAATGACTGCCTATATATCCAGTCTAACAAAGGCTTTTATGATACCTGCCCTTCAGTTAAAAAGACAAACAAGCTGGATTTTAATCCAAATACTGGCTTTAGATCTCATGACCCTTTAAGTCCACCCTTGGTTATTATGGCAAATCTGAACGGGCAGGTATGTGTTTTTTACCTGGAGCACCAGATGACTTATTCAGGTCAGGTGGTGAGAGAGAGAAACTCAGGGTATTTTGTGTGTGTGTGTGTGATGACCAGTCAGACTCTAGGAATAGCAAGGCTGTAGGGCCAGTTTGACTGAAATACCAGCACTGAGGCTGCTGGGAAAAATACAGCTGCAGCCCTCAATACACTTCCATATACATGCATGCACACCACCAGCGATACAACCATTCACACCAAATTCAACATGAAAAGAACATCACACACACACACACACTTACACACACACGCACTTACACACATTACACACAAGCCCTTCTCTGTCACGTCCCACAGGCATGGGATCCTCACCAGGGGTCATGTGGGGTTGTGTCTTCTCTACACCCGACTCAACTCCACCACGACTCAACCAAATGGCAGAGATCCATTGATTGCCCTAAATGATTTGTGGTTAAACTTGGACTTGCAATTGACCTGGTATTTAGACCCCCTATTGAATGACTTATGACTTAATTTAACCCTAGACACTCAAGACTCAACTCAAAACTCAAACTCCAAAGCTACAAGACACAATTTAGACTCATACCCTAAAAACAAATCTCTGACTCCATCCCTAAATGTCCCTAAATGATTAGTGGCTCAATTTGGACTTGTGGTTCATCTTGAATTTATAACAACTCAGCATCACAAGTACATAGACTCAAGATTTGACTTTGACTTGATCCCCAGAGGCTCAAAACTCAACAATGATTTCAACCCCATAGACTCAATATTTGTTCAATATTGCATCTCAGAGAACTGAGACTCAACTCTAACCTGAACCCCAAAGACTCAAGATTTGGCCAGTCAGGCCAGAACCATAGAAACTCAAGACTATGCATGAACTTGATCACCCTTTCCACAGAACTATAAATACATATACTGAGGCTCAACTCAGGGTAGAATCCAAGTGACTTTAGACTTAATTTTGGACTCATGCCCTAGAAACTGTGATCTGAACCCTTACAGACTCAATCCTTGACTTAATCCTAATCTTAAGCGATTTCCCAAAGAGTCTAGACTTTATTTTCAATTAAAACTCAAAAAACACAACATTTACGCATATAAAAACATGCCCTCTGCTCCTAGACAGTAGCAACAGACAGCCCGACAGCAAACACCAATAATAACAGCCACACTCCATAGCAGCATAATAGAATTTGTCGGGCTAACACAGCATGCTACATCCAAAGCAATAAACATTTTAATTGCACTGTGCAGTGCAGCCTTCACAACAGGGTGGCTGGAAGAATGGAGGGAGAGAAACTGAGAGAGAGAGAGAGAGAGAGAGAGAGAGAGAGAGAGAGAGAGAGAAAGAGAGAGAAACAAACAGGAGGGTGTAATTCTTTTCTGCACAAATGTCACAGTGTTCCCTGCTCACAATTCTAAATCACTACCCACAACCTTCTCTCACATCCTAAATAACACTGATTTACCAGTTTATCTGCACTTACTGGTGCACCAGTAACTGCAGCTCATGTACAGGGGTTGGACAATGTCATTTTAGTGTGGGAGGTTTCATGGCTAAATTGGAGCAGCCTGGTGGCCAATCTTCATTAATTGCACATTGCACCAGTAAGAGCAGAGTGTGAAGGTTCAATTAGCAGGGTAAGAGCACAGTTTTACTCAAAATATTGCAATGCACACAACATTATGGGTGACACACCAGAGTTCAAAAGAGGGACAAATTGTTGCTGCAAGTCTTGCTGGTGCACCTGTGACAAAGACAGCAAGTCTTTGTGATGCATCAAGAGCCATGGTATTCAGGGTAATGTCAGCATAATCAGATAATAACTTGGTTATAAACTCACTGTACTAGGCTGAGTGAAGTACTCTTGAGAGGGGTATCTAGTCAGTGGTGTTGAAAGTCTGTACTCTGCTTCCCCCATGATTCGGTTAGTTTTACATATTCTACAAATACTGCATGTATGTTTACGCCACACTGCTGACAGAGTGAAGCCAGTATATTGAGTACTTAAACTTCGTGGTTACACCTAATGATTGTACAAGGAACATCAGCTTCCTTTGATGAATGAGTATCGAAATAACAGCTCAATTCAGATTGTTACTTTTCTGTTAAGCTAGAGCTGCCCTAGACAACTGTAAATGATGTTATTATGATAAAAATATACAGAAAAATGATCTGTTCTTTTTTGTGTAGTGTACATTAGTATAATTCGTTTTATATATATATATATATATATATATATATATATATATATATATATATATATATATATATATATATATATATATATATATATATATATAAGGGCCTGTGTTTTTTTGTGTTTCCAACCCCCAGAACTTTAATTAAAATATACCTACTATACTTATATTTTAGCACAGCATGGCATTATGAGGCTGTTGCCACTGTTCCTATAAATGACCACTCACCTGAGAAACAAGACAGGTAACCTTCACAATGTTACCTCACTGTACTGTAAACCTACTGTAACCTACTTTCCCTGCCCTCACATGTTCCCTCTGTCTGCTCACCCAAGGAGAAATGCCAGCAGACCAGGGGAGCACAGAACTGCCAGCTCCAGTTTTACACACAGCTCAGGAATTGACAGGTGGTCCTGCTGCACAGCTGTTTGGTGGTTCAGCTCTGAGCATGTACTAAAACTGTGCATCACATGGGTAAGGCACTGTATTAGTGTGTACAGTACAGGCCAAAAGTTTGGACACACCTTCTTCTCATTCAATGCATTTTCTTTATTTTAATGACTATTTACATTGTAGATTCTCACTGAAGGCATCAAAACTATGAATGAACACATGTGGAGTTTTATGTACTTCACAAAAAATGAGCTGAACCTCCACAGTCACCGGACCTGAACCCAATCCAGATGGTTTGGGGTGAGCTGGAGCACAGAGTGAAGAAGGCAAAGGGCCAACAAGTGCTAATAAACACCTCTGGGAACTCCTTCCTTCAAGACTGTTGGAAAACCATTTCAGGTGGCCACCTCTTGAAGCTCATTGAGACAATGATGCCAAGAGTGTGCAAAGCAGTAATCAGAGCAAAGGGTTTTTTTAGTTTTTCACCTTTCTTTGTTAAGTACATAAAACTCCACATGTGTTCATTCATAGTTTTGATGCCTTCAGTGAGAATCTACAGTGTAAATAATCATGGAATTAAAGAAAACGCATTGAAAAAGAGAAGCTGTGTCGAAACTTTTGGCCTGAACTGTACATGACTTTATTTTTGGACCATCTAAGAGAAAAAATGTTCTGACATTGTAGAACAAGCTAGAATTAATTAGCTTTTTAGGCCCTGATATTGTAATGTTGGACAAAAAAATGGTGAAAAAATGGTGGTGGTAATCTTTTCATTGAATACAATCATATACTCACAACAATGCTCCAAAATCTGGTAAAAACCCTTTCCTGGGCTGTAGATACAGTTATTTCAACAAATACTCTTAGTATTGTTCAGATGGAGAGCAAATGTTCTATGTTCAAACATTTTTTAAAAATAAAAAAATCTTATTATTTTAGGTTTTATGATGTGTCCTGATTATTTTTTTTTACATAAGTAAAAAATGCGCTCTTGAGAGGGGTATCTGGTTAGTAGTGTGAAAGAACCTGCACTGTACTCTGCTTCCTCAGTGGTGCAGTTAGTTTTACATTATCTACAAATATGTGAGATTGAGCCAGACTGCTAACAGAGTGAAGTCAGCATAGCTATTAGGATTGGATGATTAGAGAATTTTCAGCCAAGTACTGTATTTTGGCAAAAAAAAAAAATGTTATGATATAAATTATATAATAAAAGGTTGATCAACCTTCATCCTCACATTGTATTAAAAATAAACCTGCATTTGTGTAAAGACACATGGCGTTCCAAGGTGACCCAAAATTGAAGAGTTTATAGGTCCAGTTAGTGTCTCACACACATATATTCCCGCACACACACACACAAGATGCATAGACTTGTCGGACATGGTCAGTGTAAAATTCGTCTCTTGTCCTCTTTCAAATAGAGGAGGTCCTTCAAAAGGACATGTGTCCTCTATCTTCCCTAAACTCCATTTTCCTTCTGTCTCCCAGTTTTCAAGGGCGGCCGGCTGAGCGTCATATTTTACCCTGATCTGTCTTTGATGGGCCATCCCTCAGACACTTCACTCACAAACACACACACACACACACACACACACATTAAGGCAGAGATCAGACATATCTCCCCCCTCCGCATCCATACTGGGCCATTCTCCAGCTCCCTCTCACAGATCAGTGGCTTTTAAAGCATTATGGTGGGAGTGGAGGTAAATCTCGGCTAACGCTGACAAACGACACTGCAGAATCACCAGCCGCCGCAATCAGAGCGTTAAACACACGCACGCACGCATGCAACAACTACACCAGCTCATAATATATTAACCACACGCCTTTACTGAGGTGTTAAACAGAGTGGTGGAGGGGTGAGGAGGAGGACAGCCAGAGAGAGATAAGAGAGACAGGGAATGGAATAGAAAAAAAAGGATAGACAAATAAACTAATAACAAAATAATATCCAGCAAGAAATTCATTGTGGGAATGCAATGAATGCAATGAACATTAATTCTCTGTACTGTTTGTTCTGTTATTTGTTTGTTGTTTGTTATTTGTTTGTACTGAGCGGGTCAACCAGAGTAGGATGGGTTCCTCGGACTGAGTCTTGGTTCCTTCCAAGGTTTCTTCCTCTTAAAGGGAGTTTTTCCTTGCCACTGTGTCACCATAAAATTGGCATCTCTGTGGTGCTGCTCATAAGAGGCGTGGACCTGTTTTTCCTGTAAAGCGGCTTTGTGACAGCCTTTGTTGTAAAAAGCGCTATATAAATAAAATTGAATTGAATTAAATTGAATATATCTATATATCATTATGTGTGTACCTATATATATACTGTATATATATATACCTGCATTGGCATATTCTTTTCCATTGGCTTCTGGCACAAGCTGTTTACATACTGGGTGTGTACCTCATTTTCTGACTAAAACTCACCATCACAGTGTAGTGATTCCCCCCTCTGGGCTATCTTAGGTAAACTTGTAGATCATTTATTATGATTAACTGCTTGGTCTCTGTGTTGTAGGCTGTAAGAACAAGCATCTTTTTCTGAGCTGCAGTAACTCTGTGTTGCTGTGCTCTCAATAACGTTCACTCTATAGCCAATTTATGTGAAATAATGATTTTGAGAAGAAGCTACTAAAGTAAGCTTATTTTGTCTACTGCGTTCTGTTAAGAGAAAATGTTAATTCAACTTAACCTTGATGTCATAGATTATTTTGGCTATTAAAACAATTATAATATGCTTCAATATGTTGAGTGAAAAGAACTTAATGTAAGCATTGCTGTAAACTTAAACAAGTAAGATAGACTGGTTGTGCAATAGTTACACAACCAGTTCAAATATGAACATTGTCAATAGCATGCATGTTCTCTGTTGTTGCTTTTATAGTGGATAGGGGGCTGTAGGTAAGTGTGATTTAACGTCATCCAGAATGTGAGCAAATGCGCATCAGCCCAGTGGAGAGTGATGTTATTACACCACCATTCTCATCGTCTCGCTCTCTCTCTTTCTCTCTTTCTTTTACTTTCTCATCTCTTTCCCTCACTCTCTGCATCATTCTCCTTATCTCCTCAGCTTACACACTCTCTCCATCATCTACCTCTCTCTCTCTGTAGCTCTGCTTTCAATCTCTCAGAGCAATAAAGGAAGAGCGAGAGAGGAGAAAAGGCACAGTAATGAAGAGCTATGTCCAGGTTCACACACTTTCTAAAAAGCGTTAAAAAAAAAAGGGTGTCAAACTAGCAGCCAATGGGATGGAACTGGCCATAAAGGTTAGATAAAGGTTTTAAAACAATCCCTAAGCAAATACATTTGGAGCCCATGTTTTCTACAGTAACTATTTATGAGAAAATGAAAAAATAAACTAGACAAAATGACAGGTCATACCTTGGCATGTCCCTCCATTGGTGGGCTCTGCATAGGTACAATTGGCCTTATTCTTTTTGGGTAGGTACAGTAGATGGCGCTCTTTCCACACATCACTCCTAGGGTGATGTCGACCAGCACAAGGCTGCATCTGTGAGCTGATGTATCAGAACCGAGTCACTGCGCTTTCCTCCGAGTGTTAGCGCTGTGATGCTACTCGGTAGTTCATAAAGAGGCAAAGTCTGACTTCACATGTGTCGGAGGAGGTATGTGCTAGTCTTCACCCTTCTGGTGTTGGGCATCACTAGTGGCATCACAGTATCACTAGTGATAGGGGGAGTCCTAGTGAGTGGCTATATAAATTGGTGAGAAAATATTGAAATAAAGAAAAAAACACAGTAAGAAAAGTAGAGAAGGAATATCACAGATTCACAGAAAAAGAAAATAAAAGAAAATTTATATACACTGCATGCAGCATTTGGAAATGTTAGCTGTAAATAATCCAAATGAAACAAATGCACCATGAAAACTGAGGCATTTAGATCAAACCCTCCCAACACGAATTCCACACACACACACACACTAGTCCTAACAGGCGCTGATTTAATCCACTTTAAACATGAAAGCTTCTTCTCTTCCCTTTAACATGTCTTTGTTCTTCAGCTCTGTTTTAAAAATGGCACAACAGAGGCGGCCATATTGGTCACTTGCAGGCAAACATAAAGAGAGCAGGTGGCGATCAGTAAACTAAAAGAAAGGAATATGAGAGGAGAGGGAGCGAGGGGCCAGGCATCTCTTTCCACCAAACCTTTCCACCACAAAGACTCTCGCTGGCTGTGAAGTACTTTATACTTTATACTTTAAACTTTATACTCGGCCTCTCGGGGCTGGAGTAGCACTTTAAATCCTTCAAATGAGACACCAGTCTACCAGTCTGTGTCTGACATTTACAATAATACCACCTGTCCTCAATGCCCCCTTAACTGGAGGCCACACAATTAAGCAATAATATAGGAGAGGGAGTGCTATAAGGTGTAATATTTGCACTGCTGTGCAAAAAAATACACATTATATGCATAAAATTTACTTAAAAGAAATTTCACAACTTTCTGCATTTGCTTTTTTTTGAGTAAATTTAATTTCAGATAAATTTAAGTAACTTCAACTCAGTTTCAAGACTTAAATGTTACTCAGAGTAAATAAGATAACTGAACTTCAGTCAATCCTTTCTTTTAGTAAACTTTACTTAAATTCTGCATACAATAATACCTAATTGCAATTACTTCATTTATACAATATTACTGATTTGTTTTATATTTTTAGTTAAAACACACATTTAAATATGTACATAATCTCAAATATTTATTTGGTAAACAGACCAAGTCTCACTCTCTCAACACATGGATGGCATGTAATACATTCTTTTTAGTATACAATTATAAAGAATGTATTACATGCCATTCATGTGTTGAGTGTAATGTGTGTGTTTTAACTAAAAATATTTACATTTCAGGAATTATAATAATTATGCATCGTGAATTATTTGAGTAATGTTGTATAAATGAAGTAATTGTAATTAGGTAATATTGTATGCAGAAATGAAAGGATTGACTGAAGTTCAGTTCACTTATTTACTCTATGTAACATTTAAATCTTGAAACCGAGTTGAAGTTACTTAAATTGATCTGAAATTAAATTTACTTAAAAACGTAGAAACTTTTTTAAAGTAGATTTTACGCATCATTTATTTCAGTGTAGATCAGCACAGCAGTGCCAATATTACACCTTATAGCACACACAAACCTTGAGTGCATTATTGCAACTATACCACAGTTTCATTATCGCTGCTTACTAAAAGATTTTGAGATGAGAAAATGCGATTTGCTGAGTTATACGTGTTTTCTCCCTCTGTTTGGTTTGGTTTCACACATGGATAAACCTAAACACACCAAAATGCGCACCAATAAACATCTTTATTATATGAAGTTATCACTCTGGATATATTAAAGTTCCAGTTTGGAGTCTGCTTTGCTTTGCTCTATACTCCTATATAAACTTGCTGCACCTGCTCTAAGGAGACCTTCTCTTTACCTCCACATTGACCCCTGACCCCTGTTCTGCTCAGGGACCTATTAGACAAGGCCAAGCCTGAGGGACGTCTTCACGGACGTCTTCACTGTGTTGTCCTTTGTGTCTGCATTTGTCTGAAGCGAGAGAAAAAAAAAAAAGGAGATGAGGACATTGCTGATACTATACACACTATACTGCCAATCAAGCACTAAAACTCTATTTACAATCAGAAAATTCAATTGTATGATCCTCTTATGTCTGTCCCAGATGCCCGGTACACTGAATGTCAATTGCATTGTACCAAAACCAATGAATCTACTATAAAAATCTAATAGCACGAAACTCGATTTATTTCGAAACAGAAAAGCTACACTCCCAACACTCCAGAGTCCAAGTCAATATGATAGAATGACTTACGGCTGGGTTAGTACACAGTATGTGGCGGACAGCTTTACAACAGCATGAGAGAAACGTGATTAAAATGAATTAATCTGCCTGTTATTAATCATTCATTTTAAATTTTAAATATATTTATATAACTAGATTAATTCATTGCATAGTTACATCATATATTATTTATTCATTTTACTCCATTGAGAGGTTTAAATAAGCTCAAGAGGTGCCAAACATTATGAATGTTGTGTAGCTGTAATACCTGTGTAGTTAACTATTAATAATAATCCATGACACAATTCATGGAACGACAAAACCCCAGGAGCCATACAGCTGATTTAGCTATTTATAGATATATGTTTGAGTAAAATGAGCACTGTTGTTTTATTCTTTATTTTAAACTATGGACAAAATTTTCTCCCGAATGCTGTCATTTACAGCATTTACTGTATTTGCAGAAAATGAAAAATTACTGAAATGTCAAAAAAAAAAAATACAAAAAAGATGCAGACCTTTCAGACCTTAAATAACGCAAAGGAAAAGGAAAAAAAGTTTAGAAAAACAGTATTTGGTGGAATTACCCTGTTTTTTTTTGTCACAGTTTTTTTATGCATCTTGGCATGTTCTTCTCCTCCACCAGTCTTACACACTGCTTTTGGATAACTTTATGCTGCTTTACTCCTGGTGCAGAAATTCAAGCAGTTCAGCAGTTGTTTTGAAGGCTTGTGATCATCCATCTTCCTCTTGAGGTTTTTAAGTTGGTAAAATCAAAGATCTTTATTTTTTAAGCATTCATTTTGTTCATTTATAAAATACCGTCCAAAATATAGAGAACAATTACATTACTTACATCCAACAACCCATAACAAACCACTCAGTTTTGCAATACAAGAAATCAATATTTGGTGGAATAACCCTGTTTTTTATCACACTTTTTTCATGCATCTTGCCATCATGTTCTCCTCCACCAGTCTTACACACTGCTTTTGGATAACTTTATGCTGCTTTACTCCTGGTGCAAAAATTCAAGCAGTTCGGCTTGTTTTAAAGGCTTGTGATCATCCATCTTCCTCTCAATTATATTCCAGAGTATTTTATTTTTTTGGTAAAATCAATGACAAACACCATCATTAAGTGGCCTTCAATTTTTGTTATTTTTTTTCCATTCATCAGTGTAAAAGGACAGCTTTACTCAGTGTGGTAGATATAGAAGACCACCACTGGCTACAGGTGTGTAGTCCCATTTATTTATTTTTTTCATAATTCCATATTTTCAATTACTACACTACTACTACTGTAGATCACTATCTTGGTTCTATCTATGAGTGTGTGATGTAGCTCAGGTAGTGAGGTACTGATTGAAGTGAAAAGCGATGTGAACCTGCCATCACAAGGATTCTTCTTTAGGGTACTACAGAAACACACACACACACACACACACGAGAGGGTGAACAGTGGCAACCTGAGCGCAGAAGAATGAGATAAATAGCTGTCAAACCCAGATAACACCACAGCATCCCGGTAGCATCTTCAATTTCCAGCCTAAACCTCAAACAGCTCGCAAATAGAAGGTCTGAAAAGTTTTCAGAAATAGTGCTCTTTGTTGCTGCGAGTTCTGGCCCAATTTGCATGTTCCTCTGCATACTGGGTCTGGATTTCCATAAAGCACAGATGTGTGAGCTGAACTTTCGAGCCAGAAACACCTCCTCTCTTCTCAAAGCCAGCTCCTGCTGCATTATTCAGACGCTACACAATGATTCATTTTTAGCCGCCGTGGCTTTTTCATAATCACACAACTCTTTATAATTACAAACACAGGTTTCTCTTCCTGTCCCTCGCTCTCTTTTCCCTCTCTCCCTCTCTCTCTCTCTCTCTCTCCCTCTCTCGCTCGCTGAGCTCGAAACTCTTCCTACATTTATTCTTTATTCCGTTTAAGTGGTGTTCGTTTAGCTGCCGAAGAAATCGGCTCACCCTCAGACACTGAAACCTACGCAAAACTTGCTTATAAAGGAAAAGGCATAATCTGGTAAACAAAGCCGTCGTACTATATTTAAATCTCAGTTTTGTTGTTTCTCACGGCATTTTACAAAATGTCAATCATGAAAACAACACAACTCTGTAACAACTATGTAATAGTTGCATGTTAAAGGATGACTAACCATTGAAATGTCAGACTGGGGTTACATTGCTAGATATAGATTATTGTGATTGTGATATTATGTGCAAAACATAATGTACACTATGGATTGGATTCACAAAAAAAAATATATATATATCAGTCAAATGTTTGGACACACCGTAAAAAAAAGTTTTGTTTTTTTTTTCATTATTTTATTTTATTTTTCTACAATGTAGATTAATACTAAAGTCATCTAAACTGTAAGGAAAAACATCTGGAATTATTTAGCAACAAAAAAGTCTTAAAACTCTCATTCTATTGTTTTTTCATTAATTTAAAAATGTCTATTTGTGGTCTCTAGTATGAATGAATGCCATGTGAGCTGTTTTTTGTTAAAAAAAAAAAAAGGAAAAAAAAAGAAAAGTGCTCCAGTATAACACTGCTTTAGTCCCATGGAAGTGAGACGATAGTATTTTGGATCTTACTCATGAATATTCAAACATGCAAACATGTACATCACTTCTGACATTTTTACACTAATAACACTAATAGTCTTTGTAATGTCATATGTTACTTTACAACATGTGTAATAATGCCCTGCTAAATGCAGTTCAGCCACTGACCTAGAGTCTAGTCTTAGAGTCTCTCAGAGTAGAACACCGAATCCACTGGAGATCCTATGCAAACCTATAGTAACACACAGAGGTGGGTAGTCCAGGTCCAGAAAGTAAAAATCCACCCCGGAGGTTTCATCATCATTCTTCATCTTGGCTGGATTTTCTCAGTACGTTTTATGAGATAGAGTCAGCTGGAATTCAGGCTTACAGTTAACAGCTGTGCTGAACTTGTCAAGAGTTAATTACTTGAAATTCTTGCCTTTTATTAATACTTTTGTTTTAAATGTCAGGGCTCCCTGGATTCTAGGAAGGAGGTGTGAAGCAACTTTAAGCTGGATAACAGTGGAAAAAGTGATTTATCAGGGTAAATTATGCCCCCGTGTCACCCAGTCTGAAGGGTGTTTGGACAAACTGTTTTTAAAATTTTTAGATCTCGGAAGAATGATGTGGGAGAACGGAGGTGTGCTATTCAGCTATTCATCAAAATAAGTACTTTTTATTATGTTTTACTACAACAAAAGTCTATTTTACACCACAGTTCTCCTTTAATTATACTCCCTTTTTTTCACAAGGTGTAGCATGCAGGTAAAACTGTCCAATAGAATTAAAATATTAAAACGAAGATGTCTGAGGCCTAAACATGACCTGCTCTGACAAAACCCAACCAAGAACAGCTACAGCCCTGCCAATTTCCTGAATAAGCACCAGCTAATGTTTTTTATATCTCCTTCTGAATGAACCAATTAGCAACCCTATTATTCTTCCATTTTTTGTAATTAACAAACCTAATATTCCTCCACTTTTTGGCACACGACCGCCATCCTTAACAATGTAATGCACAGTAAATTCAAATTAATGCCCTAATTAAAAAAAACGTATCACAAGGATGCAGTAAAAAAAGGGCGGCAACAAACTTTAAAATGCAGCTTCTGGAAACTAAAAAACTTTATGCAAGTGTCCTCAGCACTTTATGGCCACACACAACCTCTCGCTTTACTCAGCTACTAATTACAGCTCTGTAGGCGAAAGAGCAAGAAAAAAAAAAGAGAGAGGAGAAGAAAACTGTCTGGAAGTAGTACCTCTAAAACTTTTAATCGAGCACAGACCTTGCTTGGAGGGTCTGTTTCCCTCTCTTGTAAGAAAAGCTCTCAGAAAACACAAATCCAGGTCATGTACAGGCTGCTCGGCAGAATGGACTGAGGAAAAAGTAATAAAAAGAAAATATTGGATGCAGGACTGGACGAGGACCGGCAAGCGCATGGGCGAGTAAACAGACAGACAGAAGGACGAGACAGCACAAGGTAGACGTAAACAAGGACAAAAACAAAGACAGGGCAGACATGGGGACAACGCAGTGATACGCTACTTGTCCAGAAGTAACAAGACACCTGCTTATTGTTGCTTGCTCTGAAGTCAAGGCTTTTAAAAAAGGGTTTTTCCTGCTTTCGTTGGATCAACTCGTGCTATGCTCTAAACAACGTTAAGTAGCCTGTTTTTGTTATGATGGGTTAGCACTGCTAGCTACTTTCGCTAGTGTCCACAGCCAGCAGTAGCTACGATGAATTGCTAAAAAAAAATAAAGCAAATTTTTGGCACTATAAGGCGCACCTAAAATTATTTTTTCCAGTGAGGATGTAAGGAACAGTAAAGCCAATGTTATAAATGAGTTTCAGTTAAGCTCTCCAGCTGCAATAGCATTAGCTGCTAACCACGTTAAGTGCTAGCTCTTTTGCCATTCAGAATTAAGTGTTATCAAGCTATAACCTGCTGCTAACTCTGGCTAGCAGTGCTGGAGCAGCATAAGCATTAGCTTCTAACCATGTTAAGCACTAGTTCTTTTGCCATTCACAGAGTTGAGTGTTATCAAGCTGTAGCCTGCTGCTAACTCTGGCTCTGCTGGAGCAGCATTAGCATTAGCCACTAATATGTTCTGGTTTCTCAGTTTAGTGCTGTCAGCCAGCATTAGCCACTAAACACGGCTAGCGCTAGCATTTAGCCATCTGCTGAATTAAAAGGAAAACATGGCGACACCCCTGTTCCTTACTAGTGTCACATAATAAGCCTTATTATCTGGTGCACTTTATGTATGAAAGTTTTCAGGTAATATTATTTTTGAAAGCAACTGTTTTTCTGAATTGTTTAAAGTAAAAAAATCAACTAATTCAGTCTCACAGTGTTAGAGGTGAAACTGCTTTATACAAAACTCTACTAAAGGAAATAACATCACACTAAAGCTCCACCATAACTCTGAACATAACAATGAACATGGCTGCCACACGGTTTGATGGCACTTTGCGAGGGAGGTGTTTCTTTTATCACGGCTTTTAGATTCAAAAGACCATATTTTCTGCGAACACTAAGCCAGTGTAGTCCCACTCATTTCCATTTTGATTAGGTGCATATTATTGTGCTGTCAGGCACAATGCGTTTCTTTATCTCCGTCTGGAGCTTTGTTTAAATATGAAAGCTGCACTTTCTCTAATTAAATCATCCTCCATCACAACAGGTATATCTGTGGGGAATTTCAGTCCGGGGAACTGCCTCACAGTGTTTACTTTCCTCATAGAAATGAATGAATGAGTCTGAACTTTCCCGATATAAAAATGAGGCTAAACCCTCATCGAAATTCCTGAATAGCGGATCCTCCCAGCTTCCAGCAGAGAGCTGACCCTAATGATGTTTATTCCATGATAAATCTTATTTATGATCCTCTACTGTCAACATCCAGGAAACAACACACCAGAGAGCAGCAGCTCAAGTGGTGAGGATGCAAACAATAACTGATATATCCAGATAAAGATCTGTAAAAATTAATGACAAATGGGCTTAGAAATTGAAAGCCTGTATTTATATGTGGCTATAATATATATATAAAAAAATGAGTGACTATTCAATTAAATATGATTAAATATATTTTGTTGTTGATTACAGCAAACTGTATTTTTTTTCGTCTGTTTTTGCTTTTTTGAGAGTTTATTTAATAAAAACTGTGATTTTTCAAATTTAAACTTGAAAATACGTTTTTTTTTCTTTGTTTGTTTCTAACAATGGCCTAAAAATACGCTGCAATCAACGTATCAATATTTAACAATTTTCTTAAAGTTTACCTTTTGTTTTTTCCCCCTTCCCCCCACCCCCCCCCCCACACACACACATTTTTAAAATAACATATAAAAAAGTTATTGTTTTTTTGTGCAATTGTTTATTTGTGCTCACACATTTTAATTCATAAATTTGGTTCAAAATGGGTTCAGTTTCCTCATTTACTAACTTTCAGAATTCATTTTGAGTGTACAGAGATTTAAACTCAACTTAGCCACTCTTTCACCATTCATAGGAGACTATTTATATATATATCTTATATCGCCCTGGATTACAAGAACACTCAGGGTTCCTAAGCGCAGCGCTGTCACGAGTGGCATTAGCCACTAAACGTGGAAAGCGCTAGCGGTTATCCGCTAATGCTAACGCTGCTGCACCCAGCCTTAGTGAAAATCTGGAAATCTGAGCTTAAAACTGTATATAAACAGAATCGCTTTACTAACATCCAGCACTCGTTTGCCTTTAAAAGACATTTTTTATTTAAAAAATTACAGTTTTGTTTATTTAACTTTATCTTAGCTTAGTTTTTTCTTTGTTTGTTTCTAACAATGGCCTAAAAATACGCTGCAATCAACTTTTCAATATTTAACAATTTTCTACGTTTACCTTTTGTTTTTACCCCCCCCCCACCACACATACACTTTTTACACAAAATATAAAAAAATGTGATTTTGTTATTTTTTGCAATAGTTTATTTGTGCCCACACATTTTAATTCATTAATTTGTTTCAAAATTGGTTCAGTTTCCTCATTTACTTACCTATTAACTTTCAGAATTCATTTTGTATGAGTGTACAGAGATTTAAACTCAAACTAGCCTTTAACTTTGATTATGTTTATGATATGTTTAAAGGCATAGTTTCTCCCTCTATAGATTAAATCTAATGGGTGGGTATGGATCTATTTTGTTCACAGGCCCAGTCTTCTGAAGGCAGCATCTCAAACCTACAGGTCCACTCCAGACCATCATGTTTCGTGAGATCATGTGCACGGCTTTGAAGCAGAAGATCTATACTCAGATCTGACTCTGATGGAGGATGAGGATGATCTAAGATCAGAACAGAATCTCTCTCCGGAACGTGTTCTTGTGCGCAGGGCCGGACAGACGTCGATATGTGATGGATTTTGGAGTGGAGGAGTTTATAGTGAGAGCGGCTGAGCGGCAGGCTGGAAATTTACAGTGTCTGCTCTAACAGAACTCAATCTCCCTCAGGCCTTAATAACAACAGATGGGAGAAATGGAGGGATAGGAAGGATTGAGTGAAACAATACGGAATGGATGAATGTGTATGAGTGTGTTTGTGTGTGTGTATGAGTGTGTGTGCGTGCATAGAGACAAACAAATAAATACAGATAAACTGACTTTTTTGCCACACCCAGGTCTAGACTGTGTTTTTAATAGAAGGAAGTATGATGTCATGTATGGTGACTGTAGAAGAAAAAAAAACTTAGTTAGGGCAAAAGAGAAAGACACCATGAGAGGACCTAAAAATAAACAATCAACAATTTCTAATAACTAGATAGAGATACTTATGTTAATGTCAAAGGAGAGCAGTACTTAACTGACTGCATTGTGCCATGGGTAAAAGTTTGGTGGAGGGGGGATTATGGTGTGGCATTAGAACCTTAAAGGTTCAAGAACTCTTCAGCTTCAGCCTACTAAGAGACTTTGGTCAATTTCATGCTCCAAATTTTGCGGGAACAGTTTTGGGATTGCGCTTCTGAAAGAATAGTCAAAAATTCCTGTAAACACACAATAATAAGTAAGTTTAAAATAATTAGGTTAGAATAACAAATAAGTTTAGAATAATAATTAAGTCTAGAATTTCCCCTCGGGGATCAATAAAGTATCCATCCATCCATCCATCCATCCATCCATCTATCCTAAACCTTGTGAAAAGGTCTTATAGGGTGGGCTGACATGCTGATATGCGTTCAAAGGCAGGTTAACAAATACCTTTGGTAATAAAATGTAGAAAGAAAACAGAACAAACAGTGGTGAGTTCACACATAGCGGTTTTCCATCAACGTGGAACCAACACCATTATGGTTCGCGAACCTGATTTTGAAAAGTTTGTCGTGTTTTCACCAGGAAAAGTAGGTTCTGGAAGCAGAAACGTTCATTCGCAGCGGGAACCAAAGAATACTTAGTTATTTAGCTTGAACCATGATTGTTTCTGTTCACCGTCGCTGTGTAACGCCTTCTGTTGATGACGTATGGTGTGACGTTTTGACGGTTCCACCTAAACTAGTGGAAATGCGTGCTGGTTTGCTAAAAAAAGTACCACAGTTCTTATAAGCTCGAGCAGAACTGGTTCAAGAAATAGAGTTATGTTTTGCCCTCCGAAACAGCTTGGAAACATGTCCACAGATAGAAGTTGGACAGTACGGTGTGTACGACTGATTTTATGAGACACAAGACAGATAGGAGTGATACAGAACTAAAAGATCAAGCAAGGAGAGAACTGGTCAGAGAAACAGCCAAGAGGCCCATGGTCACTCTGGAGGAGCTGCAGAGATCCACAACTCAGGTGAGAGAATCTGTCCACCGGACAACTATAAGTTGTGTACTTTACAAATCTTGCATTTATGGAAGAGTGGCAAGAAGAAAACCATTGCCGAAAGAAAGACATCCTGTAAGACGTGCAGTGTGTAGTTTGCAGCCACAAGCCATGTAAGAACCCAGCAAACATCTGGAAGATGGTGCTGTGTTCAGATGAGACCAAAGTTAACATTTTTGGCCTAAATGCAAAGCGCTTAGCTACGTGTGCTGGAATAGTAATACTGCTCATCACCCTGAACACAACACACCATCTTCACTTTGAAACATGGTGGTGGCAGCATCATGCTGTGGGGATACTTTTCTTCAGCAGGGACAGAGATGGGAAGCTGATCAGAGAGGATGGGAAGACCTAAATACAGGGCAACCCTGAAAAAAAAAACCTGTTGGAGGCTGTAAAAGACTTGAGATTTTCCGGCAAGACGATGACCCTAAACATACAGACAGAATGTCCCAGTCTTAAATTGCATTAAGCATCTGTGGAAGACGGGAAAATTAGTTTACAAAGAAGAATCTCACTAAAAATCTTAGTCTCTAGATGCGCAATGCTGGTAGAGACAAACCCCAAAATACATGCAGCTGAAATTGCAGTGAAAGGTGGCTCTACTAAATATTTATATAGTGGGACTAAATACTTTTGCATGGCACACTTTTTTTAGATTTTTATTTATTTTTTATTTTTTTATTTTTTTTTTACAATTTTGAAATTTTGTATCATTTTTGTTCCACTTGACAATGATGTGTCTGTATGTATAAAATAATGTCATATTCACAAAGTGCATAAATAAACATCACTAACTATTTTCCCTGTTTTACAGTTTTATGAAAAATACACAATTTCTTTAACAAACCGCGTGTGTGTTTGTGTTTACAGGAAAGCAGCCAGCATTCTAAACTCACAGGCATCATCCAGCTCCTGTTACTTATATATTAATATATTAATATTTCAGACTAGACATAAAACCAGATAACCTATCTAAAATATTACAACAATCTTCAAAATGTCTGTTATCAAGAAGAAAATATGTTTTTCTGGGAAATAAAAACAACAAAATATAAGAATATATTTGTAGATAATGGCTTATCTTTGGAATGCTTCTTCCGATGACCATTTTTGAAGGTTTTGAAGGGCCTGAGAAGAAGCACTAAGCATTTTTGAAAATTACCAAATAGGCTGGATAACAAGAGGACTGGTTTAAAAAATATAAAGTATTAAATCACATCCATTTCTAAATTAATCCTTTTTTATGGTCTATCAACAAAATGGTAACACATCACAATAGCATTCATTAATTACAAGCCCTTACAATAGAATGTCTCAACTAGTTATTAATTGACACGAATTAAGACATTATTAACCATTACAAAACGTAACTAATGTTTTAATTCATTATTATTTACACATTTATACATTTACACACACTATTATATGTGAATGTGAATTTGCACACACCGTGTAACACACAAGTCAAAATGTACATACATTTAATAAATTACTAAATCTCTAACATTGTGTTCTTCATCAGTAGTTACACTTTTATTACATGGCTTGTTAACATGTAACTACACAGTTATTGGAGACACTTATTACAGTAATTATTAAGTTTTACACTGCAAATATAATGGTAACACTTTACACTAAGGTTACATTAATTACCAGTACTTACACTACAATATCTTAACTAATTATTAATTGACCCTAATTAAGACATTATTAATCATTACAAAACTTAACTAATGCCTTAATTGAAAATTATTTAACACATTTACGCATTAAAATGTAGTAATGACTTAGTAATAATTCTGGCATCAATTAATAATTAATTGAGACATTTCTTTACCATATTTAACCACATTTCTTCACCATATTATAAATCATGTATCTCTAATAACTATGAGATACATAGTTAATAGAGATACATAGATACATAGTTGCTATGTTAATAATCGTGTAACAACATTGTAACTACTGGTGAAATACACAATGCTACAGTTTATTACAGTTGTAAAGGTTATGCAATGACACAAATCTCTGTCAGTTAGACATATAATATTTTTATATTACAGACAGTAATATTTACTTCTAGTGCTTCTAAAATATGTATATGAGGTATGAAATCAAATAATATTTGAATAAACCCAACCCAGTGTCCAGAGAAACAACTTAGAAACTGCCAGCCCTAAAATTTTGATCAAAACAGGATCAATTCCATAAAGATTTACGAATTCTGGAAGCATTTACATCTCAAATGATGACATTTTTGAGCAGCTCAATGTCTTCTGGTATAAAAAATAATAGAATGTGGCTGTTCCCTAACATAACTGTGTTATAACAAGTGAAAATGGAACTGCCAAAAAACAGAGAAAAAATACACCAAAATAGGCTGAGGTTCAAAGGGTTAAGCATAGGTGTACTTGGGTTCTGCAGCAGGACAATGACTCGAAGTACACCAGCAAGTCCACCTCTGAATGGCTAACAAAACAATCAATAAATAAAGGAAGGTTTTGGAGTGGCCTAGTCAAAGTCTGTTAGAGAAGCTGTGGATGATCTTAAACAGGATGTTCATGCTTGAAAAATACTCCAATGTGTCTGAATTAAAATTCAATTCTGTAAAGAAGATTGGAACAAAGTTCCTCCACGGAGAGGTGAAAGACTCATTGCCAGATATCAGTAAAGCTTGATTACAGTTGGTGTTGGAGGCAAAAGCTTTTTCACATAAGGCCAGAATGTTTTGAATGATTTTGTCTCCCTTAAAAACAAAAATGTGTTTGTTATTCTGAAAAATGTAGGTATGATAATAAAGCAAGATAAAAATCCAATAAATCTAAAAGAGGCAAGCATCTATCTGTATCTATCTTTATAAATGCTTAACATTACAAGCTACAAATTATTTTAGGTTTTTCTCAGGGGAAATAACACCCATCTGGAATTCAGCCAGCACACATAATTCACTCATCAAATAACAACAGCATGTTCTCTCAGCCTTTTCTACGAGATCTAAACCTCAAAACCTCATCTGTCAAGAATAGACCTTCTTTTACTTAGGGGAATACAAACTAAATTTGGCACCCAGCAATCCCACAGTGTTTCAACATGAATCAACAACCTCCCCACCAGAGGAAGGCTTGTGTGCTTTGACTCGAAATGACAAATATGGAAAATCCCCTTTCTGGTTAGTGTAGCCATGGGGAGCGAGTGCGGATGAGTGACAGGCGAAAAGAAAAAAAGCGGCAGCGGAGAAAAAAATGGTGCCTCTGCATCTTTTTCACATCAAAAGTGAAGCCTTTAAAGAACAACGTTAATCTTCAAAGGCCAGACAAAAGCTGCTTAACAACTCAAACCTACAGCGCAGTTGGTGAGGAAGAGGAGAAGATGAAGAGCGGAAGGGGTTTCTCTATTCTTTTCAATTAAAACGTGCCAAATATTTACACCAGAGCAACAGGGGCACAGTCCCAACCAGTAACAGTATCAACCAGATGCTGAACATCTGTGATTAAAGTTGGGCTTCAGGAAACACATCTCATCTGGATTCCCGTCTGCACTGAACCATCAGCTCAATATATAAGACAGAAAACTAGAGATGGACCAACTAGAGATGTGGTTAATAACTATTGCCAGTGTACTCTCAAAGGGGGTATCCAGTTAGTTAGTTTTGATACCTATTATACTAGGTCTAATGATATACTCTCAAAAGCAGTATTGAAATTGTTCTTAGTGTACTTACTGCACTGTGTGTGATGAACTCTTAAAAGGAGTATCTGGTTAGTGTTCTGATACTCACTGAACTGGGCTGAATGATGTAATCTTAAAAGTAGTATCCAGTTAGTGTTCTGATACTCACTGTACAGGGCTGAATGATGAACTCATGAAAGAGGTATCCAGTTAGTGTTCTTATACTCACTGCAGCAGCAAATAACTTCAGTATTGCCTTCATCTAACATCTAATTGCTGATTAACCTTAACTGCAGTGTCTTTATCTTAGTAATTCGTGCCCCCTCACAATACCAAACACACCAACAAATGCGCAGTAGGTGCTAAAATAGGCCCCAAAGTAAGATACATAGAATATCTAAAAAGAGGTTTGAACGTATAAATAAATGTGGGATATTTTTTGGCAAATGACAGGACCAATAACCACTAATAAACTAATTCATAAAACATTTATAAAGTTATTATTTTAACCAACAAAAAAAAAACTGAACTCAAACTACACCAATGGAGGGAAAAATAAGTGGTCCTGATTTTATTTCTGGAAGCCCTCAGTTTATTTAGGAGAATATGGGATATTAGATAATGTTTTAAGCAGAGGGAGTTCAGTTCAGTGTTCAGGCTCAGAGATCGCTCGCATTTCTCATGATGAAAACTGGAAAACCAGCCGGCAGACATGACGAATAATAAACAGTGGGTCGCATTTCAGTCTCACAGTCAAACATGGCAAATGTTTTAAGAAACTTGGGTCCAATCCCATTTCTCTTTTTTGTTTTTAAGTGTAACCCTTCCCTTTGAAACAGAGTTACAACCCTTCAAGGACCTGTAGAAAACCCTGCTGGGCAGACCTCAAAAGTAGTGGAGCAATAAAGTTCAGCAACATGGCTGCTGGTTAAATAGTTCACTTTAGAGCTTCATCATATGTCTTCAGAAAAAGATAAGGTGGTGCAGCAATTAATTATTATTGTCCATTCCTTAAAATTATTTTTGAATTAAATTTTTCTCCTCCACCTTAAATGCTGCAGCCACTACACATGTTCAGAGAGTCTTGGAATAAACATCTGTGGCTTTGTTACACGTTAGCACATTTTCATTAAATACATTATAAATGTATTTATTCTGTTCTTTTAAACATGCGATCTTCTGTGTGAATGCACTCATCACCAAAAAAAATGGTTGTTGCCTCTATTGTACACTGAATATAATATGTGCAGCGTTCACCACTCACGACTGCATGAGCGTCTGAGCCGATTTCCCATTGAAAACAAGTAGTTTGAAAGCACAGTGGTAAATGATCATGCTGCACAAATATACTGTACGTGCTGGACTGAAAAACACAAGCCCCTTCCTGTATTTACTTTCTAGCTCCACCCCAGTTAGCCCTGAGCAAAAAGTGTAAAATCAAATACTTCAAGTAAATAAACTTGTAAATAAATTGATTCGGACCAGAGGTGTGAAAACACTCTAAATCAACTCAAAAAACAAGTCTACAAATCTGCTGGCTCACATTTCCACCCCACACAATCCTAATTTACAACTTAGTTTATCTCTTTCCTCAAAATACCTGATGTATTTTGTTTCAAACACCTCTTGAGACCCTGCTTCCTAACATAGGGACATTATATTTCTGCTTCTATGCAAACTTTTATTTTTTTTTCAATATTAACAAATTACTATATTATACTCAATTCATTTGAAACAAGATGAAGAGAATCCCAGTCAAATGTTTTTACAGCCAGTTCAGACAGAAACATGGGTTAGGTAAAACTTCTTATTGAATTTTATGTTTGAAACTAGTTAATTTAGTGTAGAAAGCTAACATTTTGTTTTTAGACTGATCCCAAATGTTAAGGATCATTTTCTTTCGTTAAAATAAGCTATTGTCCCCATTTGAGTACATTGTTTTTTGCAAAAAAGTCAATGTTTATTTTTTTGTACTTTTTAGGTCCTACTAATCCCAAATAGCTATGATAAATTAAAAGATTTCAGCAGAATAAGTGTATGTGTTTTCTTGTGCTCACACAACACACACTCAAAGAGTACTGCTTTCCCTTTTATCAAAAGCCTCTGATAAATATGAAGAGAAAACATACTCTCCAGATAGATAGAAACATGGCTCCCTGTGGGAAACACTACAAGAAGCACAATAATGAATCAGACACAGCATTTTTACAGTTTTTAGATATTGATATTTTCTTGGAATACATTTAGTCAAGAACAGTTTAGAGAGCTACACTGTGTACTGTGAATATTAAAGAGAGAAATATACACAGACATGCCAAAACTCATGGGGAATGCCCACACTTGTATATGTTGTGAGGTGTTTTCTTTTGGGTGAGGTTGAACCCCGGCCAGAGTGCTCATGGCAAGGCAACATGAATTATGGGAGTTGGAGATAGATGAGATATTGATGCATAGAGCTACTTTACAGAAGGCATTAATACACACAATGGACAGTGTAGAGGAGGTGATTTGGACTAATTGGCACCTGATTAGTGCATAAACATAGAATGTATTTTTATATGATGTAGTTTCTGAGAAAAATGATGTCCACATACAGGGGTTGAGCAATAAAACACCTGTCATTTTAGTGTGGGAGGTTTCATGGCTAAATTGGAGCAGACGGGTGATCAATCTTCATTAATTGCACATTATTGCACCAGTAAGAGCAGAGTGTGAAGGTTCAATTATCAGGGTAAGAGCACAGTTTTACTCAAAATATTGCAGTGCACACAACATAATGTGTGACACACCAGAGTTTAAAAGAGGACAAATTGTTGGTGCACGTCTTGCTGTTGAATCTGTGACCAAGACAGCAAGTCTTTGTGATGCATCAAGAGCCACGGTATCCAGGGTAATGTCAGCACACCACCAAGAAGGACCAACCGCATCCAACAGGATTAACTGTGGACGCTGTAAGAGGAAGCTGTCTGAAAGGGATGTTCGGGTGCTAACCCGGATTGTATCAAAAAAAACATAAAACCACGGCTGATCAAATCACGCAGAATTCAATGTGCACCTCAACTCTCCTGTTTCCACCAGAACTGTCCGTCACCACAATAAATTATTGTGGTCTAAAACCACGTGTTTCAGTTTCATTGTCCATCCCTTGTATGAGGACTTTAGTTTTATATTTCACTATAATACAATGAAGTCGCAATTAGTAATGATCTGCAATGATTTTTATATTAAATTAGCAATATAAGAAGTTATCTCTTCACTGTGCATTTTTCCAGGTTCTCACACATCAAAGCAGGAGGAGGAAAGCAAACTCAGTGGTTAACTGGATTCAGCAAAACATATTTTATGCAACGTTAACAATACAGGCCCAGAAACTGACATGAGTTACGTGTGCATAAGTGCCTTCTCTTCTGTAAATTTCAGTCCTGCTTCTCAGCAAATCCTGACTCTGCTGACTTAGTCTTCTTCTTCTGAAGACATGTGGGCCAGAACCAGAGAACACACCTCATTATATCATAATGCTGAAATATGATGATGTTATTTAATGCTCTGTATGTTAATTCTCATTGTTTTAAAAGCCCCGGATCTTTTTTGGATCTGGAAACTAATTAACCTTGAAGCTGAAGGGGTGGGGAGGGGGGGAGTGGCATCCTGCATTGCAGTGGAAGAGAGGAATTAATGGTTTAATGGACTACGAGTACAATTATTTGTATTTTAGTAATTGAAGGAATTGATGATATTAATACCTACTTATAATTAAGCAATCAGGAGCATTATGTAATAATGTAGTAATTTGTTCAATGTAATGCATTATAGAATTCTGTGGTGAGGCCTAAGCTTTTATCCTTAATGGCTATATTTTTTCCCCTTACATTACTTTTACTTTTATACTTTAATTAGCTTTGAAACCAGTACTTTTATACTTTTACTTAAAGAGTAAAAAACTTGAGTTGATACTTTAACTTCTACAGAAGTATTTTAAAACTCTAGTATATATACTTCTACCTACAGAGTAATGAATGTAGAGTGCTTTTCACATCTTTGGAAAGCATTCATAAAATAATAATTTTTGACCTGCTATTAAGGGGGTTTCAAAACCTATATTGTTTGGTCTAGACATTCAGAACGCTCAGTTTGGGTCCGAACCGAAGTAGGAGGTGTGAAAGGGGTCATGAACCATGGTCTGGAGCAAAGGACCAACCAAAAGAGTTTGGTCCAACCAAAAGAGATTTTTCAGGTCTGGATCTACTGAACCATGGTCTGGTTTCACTGCAGTGTGAAAGCACTTTTCTAAATGGTTTAGACTTTCAGACCAATTACAGGAAGTTGAGGCAATGTTTAAACAAGCCAGAGAAGAAAAGGAATGGTGTTGTGCTGAATTCTGACTCCTCTTGGTGTGCAGACACCTTACACAGCAGTATGAACACAAACGCTTAGACTGGAAATTCATTTATTTATTGTAACAGTAGATTAACCCTTATTTATAAACAGAAAAAAAGAGAAATTTCAGGAGAAACTTTTACACTCATTCTGCTGCGGGCAAGGGGAGTCTGACTCTGTCAGAAAGCTAGAAAGCAACTCATAACAGTCTACAAACCAGGTAATATGAAGTACTGAAGTATAGAGAGACTCCGCCCTCGTAGCTGATGATGACAGGATGTAATAGAGAGGGCAACTCCATATTATTTAGGGGTGTGGAGATAAGGCCCGAAAATAATATTACGATATTTTATGGTATTTTTGCGATACTGATACTCTTGGCGATATGACAAAACACTGAATTAAAAAAAATATTTCAAGGATACACTACTGTAACAAAATGAAAATAAAATGCTATTATAGCATATGATATAGAATTTTAATCAGATTTGTAACAGAAGCCAATAATCCAGAATGTCATGATATTAATAACTAATAATAAACTCCAAATATCTCCATATATCAGGGATTTAAATAAAAAGTAAAATAAATGATACTGCACTGATATAGTCTGTCTGTAGTAGATACTTTATATAATGGGAAATTAGAAAAGTGAGATTTTTCTTTATTATTTCAGGGTATAATATCGTTCATGATATTCGAAAATGTTGACGATATTATTGCGTACGATGCGATATAACACACCCCTAATATTATTGACCACTTTTAAAATTACATTTCTCTGAAATGTCTGAAATGTATTCTCTGAATAGACAAATAAGAATAAGCCTACGTAAACAGCAGTGATACAGAAAAGACAGAATGTACCACAGCATACATAAGTGGTCCTGCAACCATTTACATGAATGTATATTTAGGAATCATCACTCAGAGAAACAGAGGCTTCTGCTTATCCCTGATAGGTCAACACGATATTCCAGCACAGGAGGCCGATTCTATGAATCTTTTTTTTTTTTTTTTCTAATTACATTCATTCATTCTGCTTCAAGCAACTGAGACATACACAATGCATAACTGATTATCTAAAAATAACAATACTGGAGCATATGGAGCATCCAAAACGTGCTTCTATTTTTTTTTTTTATGTCAGTGCATTCTTATATAAACATGTTCATTCACTGCATGTTATGAAGAGTGACATTAATATATATCATTTGTGCGTTATAATATATTTATTTTATTGACGTGCAAAATCATGTCACGCTGTCTTTTTGTGGTAATAAGTAGTTGTCATTTAACTTATTACCTAAATGCCATCAAATTTACATTAAGGAAATAATTAGGTAACATTTACATGTCAAGGCAGCTTTGTTGAGGTTCTTTTCATATTCTTGTCTTATAAGCACAGAAGATGATGCGGAGAGGAGAGATTTTTTGGTCACAATTCATGTGAATGTGGGGGTTGGGGACGGTCGGGGAGTCAGCGTGCTTGGTGACTTGTGGTAGGCCCGTGCCTAACGAGAGCTCTGGACTGGTCCGGGTTTCCTGGACTGGTCTGGGGCCTCGGACCCTTGGAGCCTTTGGCCCCAGGACCTTTAACCTAATCCAGCCAGTGCCACCCATGATTGCCGGGTTACGTGGGGCTTCCTCTGCTTACCCATCTTTCCTTAAGTTCACTTCTCTGTCTCTCTGGAAGATAAAGGGTTATCAAATTCAAAAATTAAGGAAAACCTTTCCGTAAAATCTATAATAAATACTTACCCAAAGGTTATTAAACTAAAAAATGAAGGAAATCTCTCCTCAAAACCTTAAAAAAACACAGATTACGAATGTGTCATCAAACCAAACTCTCTATTACCAAAGGATCATTAAAAACAAAGGAAACCTCTCCTCAATAATGGTCACAATTCATAATGCATAATAAACACAGCTATAATGTATTACAACAGTACATTTTTAGAAATATGTATAGCCATGTTTATAATGCTTTATGAATGCATTATAATGTGTTATAAGTATGTTTATGAAGTCTAATGGACATGACAATACAAAATCTGAAAAAAAAAAAAACTGTGATTTTACTGACGTGCAAAATCATGTCACATAAGAACGCTGTGTTTTTGTGTATTTATTTTTAATTTTTTTGCCCTTACATTTTTACATTTAGGTAATAATTATGTAACATTTACATTTAGGTAGAGCGTCTATTCCTGGTGTACGGACTCACCTGACTGCAGCTGCTGGAAGCAGAAATGCACTTCTCATCCTCACACCACTCGCAGCCTGTAGTATTGGCAGTGGAAGTAGTGCACTGCTCATCTATAGCATCTGCACAACCACATCAAAAGAGAGAGAAAAGTAATGCACACGGGAAAATCAATCCCACTGCAGGATATGAGCAGTTGTTAGAGGTAACAAGGCGCTGGCATTGGCTTCCACACTCATTTAAGATCCATACAAAGCACTGATGAAATGCACCCTAACTCTGATACAGTTAGAAGCTCACTATGAGCTCTAACAAAGCACAGCGGGTAAAATCATGAAATGTTCTGCATTGTAGATTAATACTAAAGTCATCCAAACTATGAATAAAAAACATATGGAATTATTTAGTACACAAAAAAAAAGTGTTGAACCAACCAGAATATGTTTCATATTTTAGATTATTAAAAGATTTGACCTAGAATAGCTTTCAGTTAACAGCTGTGCTGAACTCATCAAGAGTTAATTACTTGAATTTCTTGTCTCTTAATAAAGTGTTTGAGAGCATCAGTTGTAAAGTAGTGAAGAGATAGAGTTACAGGTATACAGTGAATACTGAATATTTGAGTAATGTTCTAATCCAGATTATGAAAAGCAAGAACTACTCAACTAAGTAAAGAAAAAAAAAACATACTTTAAGAAATGAAGGGAAGTCAATTTGAAACATTTAAAAAAAAACTTTAAAAGTATCCTCAAGAGCAGTCCTAAAAACCTTCAAAAATGTCATGATGAAACTGGCTCTCATCAGGACCACCGCAGGAAAGGAAGAGCAAGAGTTTCCTCTGTTGCACAGGATAAGTTCACCAGAGTTACCAGCCTCAGAAACCACAAGTTAACAGCTTAACTCCAAGAAAGAGCACCAAAACGCTTCACAGAGTATTTTGGTTTGTTTAAAACTTTTAAAGGAGAACTCTGGTGTAAAATGGATTTTGTAGTAGTAAAACATGATAAAAAGTACTTATATTTGATGAATAGCACACCTCTGTTCTCCCAAAGCGTTCAGAGATCCAGAAATTTTTGCAGTTTATCCAAATCCAAATCCCTTCAGACTGCGTGGCTTGGGGCATAATTTACCCTGATAAATCTCTTTTTCCACCGTTATCCAGCTCAAAGTAGCTCCACAATCCCTTGCTAGAATCCGAAGAGCCCTGACATTTAAAACGAGACATTAATAACTTAAAAAATGCACAAGAACCTTAGTTAAAACCAGTGTTTACATCCTATAACGCTAGCTTTCAGCTAGCTTTGAAGCCGGCGCCAGGAGTAATGGCGGCGCTCAGAGCTGAAAGCTAGCGTTATAGAAGCCTGGATAACGGTGAAAAAAATATATTTATTGGGGCAATTTACGCCCCATGTCACCCAGTCTGAAGGATGTTTGGACAAACTGTTAAAACTGTTAAAATTTCTGGATCTCGGGACGCTGTGGGAGAACAGAGGTGTGCTATTCATCAAAGGTAAGAACTTTTTATCATATTTTACTACAGCAAAAGTCCATTTTACACCAGAGTTCTGCTTTAAGTTACTACATGATTCCTTATGTGTTCCTTCACAGTGTGGATCACTTCACTATTTATTTACAATGTAGAAAAGGAATATATAAAGACATTGAATGAGAAGGTGTGTCTTAACTTTTAACTGGTACTGTATATAAACTCCAATGGACTGTGTCAAACAAGCACACATGACTCCACTGTAGCAGATCATGAAGCTACACCACACGATGATGGACAGCCTGAGAGATTATGGGGCTGAAAGATAAGAAGCTAATACAGGATAATCCGTCCTGAACTTGTGTCTTTTCATTACTTAATCAGAGTCCAGCCCACCTCTGAGATCATCCCAGAAATCCCCTCAGTAACTGTAATAATCTTCTCCTGACCAGAGTTTCCACAAACGGGTTACAGCTGTATTCACACTATTCAAACTGCTGCAGTTCGGTTTCATCACAATCATAATTACATCTCCGAGAAGACATTATGCAATAAGCGACCTTTTGTTCTGTCAATTATCAGCAGTTATTCCGAGAGACTGTCCCCCGTACGAGAGACGCCGAGCGCTGTCTAGATTCCGCAGAGTATGTTTGAGTGGCTTGAGGCATAAACCTCTCAATATATCAAGTGTAAACAGGATTATAAATGGATTATCATTAATCCCCTGACAGTGGCTTTATAGAAAGGGAAAATGCCCTCCAGGTGTGTGTTTGACATGCAGTGCAAACAATCCACCTATGAAACACATTCAATCAAACACATGCTAATCTGGATAACTTTTAAAAGCTGTTTCGTTCTTATGAAACAAAGCTGCTTCTTGGCTTTTAAAATAATAAAAAAAATACAGGACCAACAAGCCATAAAATAACTACATTGTTGCCAGAATTACATCGTTGAATTAACAAAAAGAGAAACTAATCAGATTCCATTAGGGAGCAAATTTAGCCCAAAATAATAAAAGTAGGTATATACAATATAATCATTTTAGAAGTTTAATAATTTAACGAAACCCCAAAAATCACATTTACAATTGAATAAAAAAAAACAATTGTAATCTTTTTTAGACTTACAGGAACAAACTAAAATGTTTTTTTAGTAGCCGCTGGTTTGAAATAAATAAACTATTCTGTTATAATCCACTTTAATCACATATTGAATAGAAACATGAATGCATAGTGTTTTTTAAAGTTGTCCTTTCGTTAAAATCCACTTTTTTTGTTCTTTGTGAAATACAGTAGGTCTCCCTGAGTTGTTCATGATGCTGCACATGAAACTCTTCCTCAACCTCTATTGCCTGCAGTAGTTAGTAAAAGAAAATATTCAGAAAAACGAGTTGATCAGGAAAAGCACCGTGTCTACGTCAACCCGTGAATTAGTATTCATGGCCCCGCCCAGCTTGGCTCGGGACCGCCCACAGAGCCTGGGCAGCGACGCAGTCTCGTCATGTAGGAGCTAACAGCGCTAGGAACAGCATGCAGTTCATTCCTGTGTTATTTGTGCGAATAACACATCAGTGTTGCAGATATGCTTTGCCCAGTAATTTGCCCATCTGTGGGGAACTATAGGTTAACACAGGATCTCCGGTGGATTTGGTGTTTTACAGAGACCCTAAGACTAGGCCAGTAGTTGAACTGCACTTAGAAGGGTATTATTACACATGTTGTAAAGTAACATATGACATTGCAAAGACTGTTATTAGTATAAAAATATCTTTATTTTTAAATGTTTCTAACTGTTACCTCACAGTGCTGTTGGCCAATCAGAGGTGATATGTTTGCATGTATGAATATTCATGAGCAAGAGCTGAAATCCTATAAATTTCTCCCCCCCTACTCTTCTCCCGGACTAAAGCAGAGTTATACCAGATTACTGATGCACAAAAAAACAGCTCACATGGCATTCATTCATACTAGAGGCCACAACTAGATATTTTAGAGTGAATGAAAAAACAATGAAATGGACAGCTTTTTACAGCTTTTTACTATATGTAATGTAATTAGTTTGAGTATAAAATTCCATGTACAAGGTACAATCTGACATGGCCACACCCACAACTATTTTCATTGGCTATTGACAGTTTTGGGCTTAAAAATCCACTTCTATATGTTGGTGCGTTATGTATACTTTACCTCACTGACCATCAGTGTATAGTACCTCCCACCAAGCAACCTTGCTCTATGTGTTTTTGATTTGTTTATGATTTGTAAACTAAATTGTTTTGCAGTTGCTTGTACACAAATTTAAAGAGCAATTTACAGGTTTTCTGTTGCTGTGAGTGGCTTGGTGAGTGTTTTGGTGAGTGGGTCGGAGTCCCACTCATGCAGTCCTGCAGAATGTGAAGATGTTTGAGTTGTGAAACTCTGGGTACTTACTGCTGCGGTCAGGGCAAAGTAAATTAGATGGTTTTCTGTCAGTGCGCTGAGTGTCCCACGGGCCACATTGACCTCTGACCCACTCGCAGCGGATGCCAGGGCCGGCGTGTTGACAGAGCTGCTGATCAGTGAAAGCTTCACAGCTGGTAGACTTATACACCAGCACGTCACTGTGTATCATGATGGAGAAGCCACCGAACACATACATGGACCAAAATTCCAATATTTAAAAACGTTGATAAATGCCAAAGAAATGCCAAAAATATTGAACACACTACCGATAAATATTCGTCAAGCAACCTCTGTTACTATTTTTAGGAAAAAGCTAAAAATATATATTTTACATTAGCTTTATTTTTTTTAGACCTTATTTTTATTTTTCTAGCTTTCAATTAGATCTTATTTTATCTGTCTGTTATTATTCATTTGATTATGTTTATATTTTCATTTTCATTTGTTATGATTATGTGAATGAATGAGTTTTACATTGTTAAATGTAGATTTTTCGCATATTGTAAGCATTTGGTCTGTATTTATTACAATATTCATGTACAGTACAGTGTTTTTTCAATATTTTAAAATATTCTGCATTGTGGTTTAATACTGAAGTCATTCAATATATGAAGAAAAACATATGGAATTATTTATTAAACATTTAGAAAACATTACAAAAATTTTTTGAAAGTATCCTCAAGTGCAGTCGCAAGAATCGTCAAACATGTTATGATGAAACTGGCTCTCATCAGGACCGTCCCAGAAAAAGAAAAGAGCAAGAGTTACCTCTATTGCACTGGATTGTTTATCACTTTTAAATGTCTGGATTATTTACTGGCATTAATTTGCAAAGTAGGAAAAAAAAAACTGAACTTTTGAAGCTGAAACTTTTGACTGGTACTCCATATAAATACATGTACTTAAATGTAACTGGTCATGCAATTGTGAAATTACATGCAAATAGTACTGACTAGAGATCAGGCTTCAGATAAACAGACTATTCATCACATGCTGTAGAGCACACACACACATGGACACACCCACACACACACAAACCTTTAACTATTTTAAAATTGTGAAATATGAAACAGCTTAAAGCTGATGATACGGAACAAGACATGCAATACATTACTTGCCTTATAAGATCACCGCCTACGAGCACTGCGAGCTCCATAAATCATTATTCATATATGAATGAAGTTAAACATTATATAAATTTACTGCAGAGACACCTGTGTGAATGGAGTATTAACTGCCAGTCCAGGTAACCCGAGCCCTGAGGCATATGCTCCTCTCAGCTATCCAATCCGACACACTTCTGCTTCATACATGCCACTAATTTCCTCAAAAACCTGCCCCCCGGCTCAAATTAACCAGTGCACATGGGTGAGACGGGGAGCGCACGCTGCATTTAAGATTCTATCAGAGATTAAAGATCTGAAGATTGGAGGAACTAAAGCTGGCTATCACTCTAATACAGTGAGGTCCAGCAGTCACTGGACAGAGGTTGTTTTTTTGGGCTCTGTACAGAAGCACAAAACGATAAAAAGTAAAAAAAAGTAGAGCTGTTACCATTAATCACATGTGTTAACACATGTGATTAATCTGGAGAGCTTAATTTGTTATTTTTTTATGTGAATTATTCATGTGACAAAGTGTACTGAGCCTGGTTGTCACATCTTAACCCCTGTCTGTCTTGTGTTTTTTTTTATCTTTTTTTGTCCAGCCTGTTTTGTTTTCCTCCCCATGTACTCTTCTAGCACATGGCCCTGTGCTGTTATTGTCTTGTCTCTGCCTTAGCCCCGCACTCTCATTTGTGTCCCCTTGTGCCTCATTTTGCTTCTAAGTTTTTCAAGTCCGTAAGTTCGTTTTTTTCCATGCTTGTTCACTGTTGTAGTTTTGTCCTTAGTATTCTCTGTTTTTGTCAGTTTAATATTCTTATTTTTATTTTCTCATTTTAGTTTTCCCTGCTTGGTTCTCTCAGTCTTTTAGTCAAGTTCAGAAAGTAGATTTCTTTTTTATTCATGCTTAAATGTAGTATCTTTCTCTCTCTCTCTTTTCCTCGTGTTCATATCTTAACAGTGCGGTGCTTTTGTGCGTCTCAGCACACTGTCCTGTTTAAAGGAACAGCAATGTTATTTTATTATTTTATTTAACGAGCAGGGGTGTACACGCACATAAAGGAATGGACTCTGACGATTAGCTGTTGTCAGGGTTTTAAAAAGTCAGTGGAGCTCCTGTGTTTTCTGCCGCCAAAATAGAAACACACCAGAAATTAACTTGAACACACCTCACATCTAGACCACCACGCCCATTAGTGTAGATATATTACTAAACTCCAGTGCTATTTTAATGGTGTGGGCACATAGAGTGGAAATAGACAATTTTCAGGGTGTAAGATAGAAATTATTCTGTGAAAAATCTTTTTGTTTTCACCCATGCACGGGCTAAGAAATCCAATAACACTCCAATTAAGAATTTACATGCACTGAGAGATACCAATACTGAGCTAAATTCCAGCTCTCTTTATTGGATTTTTCATTTTTACATGGCTACGTGATAAATCAGACTATTAGATACTCCAGTAATCCAGTTATATATGTTCATGTAAACTTACTCATTCTTGGTATATCATGGTCCAGTTGGATGCACTGTTCGGTACTTAACCAACTACCTAGCTCCTCATTTGCATATCACAATAATAGCAGATATACATATGTGCATTCCTAAAGAAACCCCATGGCCTCCGTGAAGCTGGAAATGACCCGAGCGTATCCACGAACAAACATGCAAACACATAAACAAAGAAGAAGACATCCAGATGATAAAAGCAGCCCCTGGGAGGCATCCAGAAAGCAGCGGAGCCCACACAGCATTACAGGAAGCCAGAGCCTCCATAAGAGAATATACTGCGAGCAGCCCACGGCAGAGTATGAGCTTAAGACAACAATAAAACAATAAACACAGTCTCACTCCCAGTATCCTGCGTTCTACACGCCATCTGCAGCACCATTAATGACAACGCCAGTGATAAACACCACCTATAGCTGCTGCGCCGCTCTGAGATACCTCTACACTCAACACGCAAACACATATAAACACACACAAACATACACTAATACACACTAACACGTACACGCCGTAAACAATGCAACACAGATTCACATTCCCGGCATGGAGCAGGGAAGCCTTTACGACATGCAAGAGCCCACAGAAGAAAAAAATAAAAATAATCAATCATAAAAGTTTAATCCTTTTCAGCTTGTAAAAACGCAAGAGCCGGGACCTGGAGACCAATCAGAATTTAATTGTTATATGAAAAACACCTATACTCTGTATTAACAGCACAAACTGTGCAGACTGTGCATGTTATTACACTGCATTACATCATTAATCACCAGTTCACTGCAGGGATCTGACCAACTTTAAACCATTGAAACATTTCATGCTGGAAAATCGATAGCTAACCAGGGCTACATGCACAAAGCAAGTGGCACAGATTTAATATGTTTTGGTTATATATATGTGGCAATTTATACAGAAAAAAAATACTACTTGGGCCACTTCAATATGTGGTGTTGAACTCCTATACATATCCAATTTATTGCAGCAACACTCTGCCTAAACGACCACAGAGAGGAAATTTACAGTGTAGAGGATAGAACAGAAGTGTGAGGAAGTATACAACAATATAAAATAAACAGAAATATACTGGTGCAGCTCAAAAATAGAATAGAATATCATTGAGAAATTACTTCAGAAAAAATTAAGAGACCACTTCAGTTCTTGGATCAGTTTCTCTGATTTTGCTATTTATAGGTATTTGTTTGAGTAAAATGAACATTGTTGTTTTATTCTATAAACTACAGACACCATTTCTCCCAAATTCCAAATAAAAATATTGTCATTTAGTGCATTTATTTGCAGGAAATGAGAAATGGCTGAAACAACAAAAAAGACTTTGTGTCACTCCTGATGCAAAAATTCAAGCAGTTCCGCTTGTTTTGTTGGCTTGTCATCATCTATCTTCCTCTTGATTATGTTCCAGGATTCAATTGGGTAAAATCAAAGAACCTCATCATTTTTAAGAGGTCTCTTATTTTCTTCCAAAGCTGTAGCTGTATTAGACACAGAGTGATCTATTTAAAGCGTTCATTTCTTTTATTGTTGATGATTATTCATTATAGCCAATAAAAACCCAAAAATCAATGTTTCAGAAAATGTGAATATTATATAAGACCAATCGGTACTTTTGGCAGTGTGGGCAGTGTGCCAAATCCTGCTGGAAAATGAAATCCACATCTCTATAAAAGTTGTCAGTAGCAAAGGGAAGCATGAAGTGCTGTACGATTTTGCGGGAAAACAAAACTGCACTGACTTTAGACTTGATAATAAAACACAGTGGATCAACACCAGCAGATGATATGGCTCTCCATCTTCAAACCATCACTGATCATCAGTAAATTTTACATTTCATTTAAAATAAATCAAGGGAGCAGAGTCTGGAGGAAGAGTGGAGAGACACACAGTCCAAACTGCTTGAGGTCTAGTGTGAAGTTTCCACCAATCAGTGATGGTTTGGAGAGACATGTCATCTGCTGGTGTTGATCCACTGTGTTCTATTATCAAGTCCAAAGTCAGTGCAGCTTATTTCCGGGAAATCGTTATTTTTTATTATTTTTTTTTTCAGATAAAGTGCTGTGTTTACTTTGTAACTGTGCAGCAGCTGTATCTGTGTATGTGTGTATGAGTCTGTACTTCACAAGCTGGCTTTAAAGCCATCGTGTTTTCAGTAGGGGCAACACGTACAACAAGGATATTAATATGTAAATGTGCCATTTAGCGCCCCTGGTTCTTCAGCACAAACTGTACCGCTGAATAAATGTGTGGCCAGGTTGCAAATGACCCTCCTGAGTACGGTGCTAATTGAGGTGCTGTTTAACTAAGCAGACATAAACATACAGTCAAGAACTCAATCTCTGCTCACAATTAGGACAAAGGTCGATAAAAAAAAAGAAAAAACACAGTTTTTGTGATTTTTAGAAGGGCTATATCTAGTATTTTCTTTCTGATCCTGTTTGAGCTGAAGCTTAAACATGTTTTCTGTTTTCAATGTTAATATTTTTAACAGCAGTCTTTCTAAATATCACCGCTGTCCAATGAAAAACAAGTATCTCCATTTTTGTCGATTTCCGATTTTTAGTTTACTACATAATTTAAACCAAAAAACTGTCCCTTACACTGTGTCAAAATTTCATGATGAACGGACCAATAGAAACTCTTCAAAATGACCTGAAATAAACTTTTTTTACATTGACTTCCATTGAAAGCTTAGAAGGTTTTTTCTCCCTCCTGTAAAGTTGCTGTTTTGAAGATACTTGTTTTTCATTGGACAGCGATATGCAGCAATATGCTGCCACGTCATCTTCAGCATCTACAAAAAATTAAAAAAATATATATATATATTAAAGTCATTATTCATACAGAAGCCGGCTTTGATCTCAGTTGTCTGCAGGCCTGCTAACATAAATGGAGCAGAGTTATGTGGACATATTTAAACTCAGTTTAAATAACTCTAAAATCCTTGATAATACATTTGAATCTCTGTAATGAAAGCTGTAATGAAAGGCCACATGCTGCTCGCAGAGAATACAAATTAGTCATTTGTATGCAGAAAATTCATTGTCATCTCTGTCCAGCAATATATATGAAGCCTGAGAGTTATTAACGACAAAATCAATTCAAAACGTCAAAATCTCTTAAAAGGTGCCCTTTTAAAATAGATAACTGTATTTATCTTGGAATTGTTGAATAATGAGGGTTCGGTAGATTGAAACATTCCTGTTAAAATTAAAGTAATTTTATTTTTCATATATATATATATATATAGCCACGCAAACACACATTTTCACTATAGTTTGAACCGAAAACAAAGAAAACATAAGACTAAATAACCCTCAACCTCTATTCCTGATTGACTGTGCAACCTGAATGGGTTACAGGTACCGTATAATGCAACACAAAACTAGTGAAGAATATGTCAGGGAGGTATTTGTTATTCGTAAGAGTATTTGCCTTTTCCTGCCACCTTTAACACTATTTCCTGTTTGGGTCGGGGGGTTGTCTTACTTACTTATTTACTTTTTTTTAATTACCAATTACCTTTTTATAATTTTGGTGTTATTTTAGACCTCAATTTCTTTAATCATGTTTATATTTTATTATTCTAATTATAATTCAATTTGTTTTATTGCTTTACATTTTAGCCTGACAGCACAAGGCTGCGTCTGTGAGCCTGTCAGAATATCCTTTTATTCTCAATTATTTTGACTTTATTTTATTCTATGTTCTTCTTTATTAAATCTTATATTGTTTGCTTGTATTTATAATTTAAACTTACTTTTTAGTCCCTTTAATTTTGTAAAGGCTTGGAAATGAGGAAAATTGAAAATAAATGTTACCAAAATTCAGAAGTCAGCTACCACCCCTTCCGATACATCAGCTCACAGACGCCTTGTGCGTCGACATCACCCTAGTCATGATGAGGGAAAGAGCGCCATCTACTGTACCCACCTAGTCTACAGATAAAAGACAAACTGCATCTAGTCGAGAATAAAATGTAAGAAATCTGAGCTGTCTAAATGTGCAATGCATTAAATAATATTAAAATAAACCAACAACACAGGGCCCGATTCTCAAATGGCACCACCATCCCTGATAGTCATCACCAGCACTGCCTACGTTTAATTTCCTATCAGGATATTGGCCCAGGTCCTATTGATAAATGCACAGTGCTGAAAAGAAAGCACAACAAAATAAGCAGACAATAACAGGAGACAAGCAGGGGGATGGCTCTGAATAAGAAGGGAAATCAAGAATCAATTTAATAGCAGGCTTAATGAAATGTGTTTCAGTATTGGAGCGATCCATGTTCCCCAGTCTGGCACTAACATAAACCCACAGTTTCACAGAGTCTACCCAGAAAAGACGCCACCACGCGAGGGTAGCACTTTTAGGGAGAGCGCAGCAATTTTAATTAGAGTTTTCCCTGCATCTAATTAGAAGTATGAGAGTGGTGGGGGAAGTGGAGGTTGAGGGGCATTAAGCACAAATGAAAACGGCTTTCTGTGTCGCCTGAATTTAATCTAAAAAAATAAACAATAACTAATAACGCCACCCCCCTCCAAGGCTGGCGCAGGGAAACAACAACAACAAAAAAAAAAAACTAACAAAAAAACAAATCAGCATAGAGACGCAGCCTCTCAGAAGCTCTTCAGCTAAATGAAAGAGAGGTGAAAGGATGATAAGAAATGGAGAATGCATGTGCCACAGGTGGGTCTAATTAACAAACTAAACGCACCAGCCAAACAAGCTTTTAACACAGTAAATGAAGAAAAATAAAAAAAGTAAAAGTATAATAAACTCAGTTTAATAAGAGTTTATGTTGTTTTCTCAAGCTTTTTCAGAAACTCAATGCTTCAAATGGGTCAGCGGGTTTATGCATGAATAAAATATCTCACACAACTGCTGTCTTACAGTTTGCTCCCCCTGGCAACAACTGTGTTGATTGAAAATATTTTATTAATGTTCAACCCACTGACACGTTTAAATCAACCAATCGAATCGAAGCATGTGGGATCCTGAGTGGCAAAACCGACAAAAGTGACTAAACGCCTTTTCGCATCAAGTATGATCATTTGCTCCCTGTGCACCATTGTTGATTTCTTTAATTCTCTTAAAGGTCTGATTCCATCGTAAAATCCATTTTAAAATGTGTAGTTGTGAGCTCTAGTGTAAACAAATGCCATGTGAGCCGTTTTTGTGGAAAAAAGTGCTCCGGTGTTTCTAATTAGCCCTGCTTTAGATCACTGGATTAGTGGTCTCTGAAGAAAGACAGGTTCTTGCTAATGAATATTCATACATGCAAATATATTACAAACTCTGACAGCTAACAGCACTCTTTGCGACTCTTGCGCTTTCCCCTCGGCCGCAAATAAAGAGTCCATATACAGTACAGGCCAAAAGTTTGGACACACCTTCTCTTTTTCAATGCCTTTTCTTTATTTCTATGACTATTTGCATTGTAGATTCTCACTGGAGGCACCAAAACTATGAATAAACACATGTGGAGTTTTTTTATGTACTCAACAAAAAAATGAGCTGTCCTCCACAGTCACCGGACCTGAACCCAATCCAGATGGTTTGGGGTGAGCTGGAGCACAGAGTGAAGAAGGCAAAGAGCAACAAGTGCTAATAAACACCTCTGGGAACTCCTTCCTTCAAGACTGTTGGAAAACTTTTCATTTCAGGTGACCACCTCTTGAAGCTCTTTAAGAGAATGATGCCAAGAGTGTGCAAAGCAGTGATCAGAGCAAAGGGTGGCTCTTTGAAGAAACTAGAATATAAAAATTATATATATATATATTTTTTTTTTGTTAAGTATAAAACTCCACATGTGTTCATTCATAGTTTTGATGCCTTTAGTGAGAATCTACAATGTAAATAATCATGAAAATAAAGAAAACGCATTGAAAAAGAGAAAGTGTCAAAACTTTTGCCCTGTACTGTATATACGTTAAGATGTATTTTGTATTTTTCACAATATTTTCAACAGATGTCTATATTTAATCTGAGCTTCCTCTCTATTTAGGCCTTAATCTAAACAAAATGCAGAGCACAGATGTCCCTACATCCAAATAGAGGCACTTCCAGGACGCTGTACTCCTGCTGATTAATAAGTGGCTTAATTAGCTTCTTTAATGAATTGAATAAGTGGAGTGGACTTCAGGCCAGTGGTCCACCGGTGGAGATAGATGTGTCATGGGACTTCTGAGCAAGAGGCAGCCGCCATGCCAGCCAGAGTTGCCCAGCTAGATTGCAACACTGCAATCAGACAGAGTGGCCACAGCGCACAGAGCCAGCAGACAGTCCAGCGGAACACAAACACTCAAATCAAACTGGAACCAGAACATGTGGAACCAGTCCAGACTCAACCAAAACAAAAATATGTATTCAATTAAATACAACAGTTCAGTTTAAGATAGAAAAAATGCTCACTTTACAAACGTTTTTGATGTTATACAGTATATATAATCGCTGTCCGATGAAAAACAAGAATTTTCAAAACAACAACTTTACAGGAGAGAGAAAAAAACCTTCTAAACTTTCAATGGAAGTCAATGTAAAAAAAGTTTATTTCAGGTCATTTTGAAGTATTTCTATTGGTACATTCATCATGAAATTTTGGCACAGTGTAAAGGACAGTATGTCTGTATAAAATATGTAGTAAAATAAAAAGAAATACCAACAAAAATGAAGATACTTGTTTTTCATTGGACAGCGACGATATATACAGTATCTCTCAAAAGATATCCCAAAAATCTCCCTCGCATTTCTGCAAATATTTTATTAAACACTATAAATATTAAACTTGGATATAACTTAGAGTGGTCAGCGTACAGCTTGTATAGCAATTTATAAATTTCAGGCCCTATCGCACACCCTGCGTAGTGATGCTCATTGCTATCTTACAACCAGTCTATCTTGCCTGCGGGAAATATAGGTGCGCCACTGACTAATTAAAACCCTGACAACAGTCAACAGTCAGCCGTCCAGTCCTATCATTAATGAGTTATTTGGCATGTTTAGTTACTAAAATTATATAATATTGTAACTGTATAAACAGAGCATTTTTATTAAATAGGCCCTTATTTAATCCCTCTGTTCCACTACAAACTTCATCCTGGGCACTCCAGCAGAGATGCACTGTACTTCAAACAGAGCTTTATAAAAGAGCAGAGTCCATCTGGCTGACTGGCATTCTCCTGCTTTTTACGAGGCCTTAATGATGGGTAAAAATTACTGTCAGGAATGAAAGCTGAGCTTTAAATCACACACTAATAATCCTCATCCAAGTCTTACGCTCCAAAAACCCAAGTTAGCCTCAAAAGACAACTCGCACAGATGCTCAAAAGAGCTCTTTGTTCATAGTAAGTTTGAGAGAAGATGAAGGTATTACTGAGGATTTAACAAGAGCTGATGTTTAAAAAGTAAAAGAATTTAAGAATAGAATGTCTTAAAAAAATAATGATAATCCAAATTAAAAGACTAGCGGTCTCAAAATGTGTTTAGTATTACTTTTTAGTACATTCCTCTTATACACTGCAGTGCTTCTTATGTGAACACACATAATGAAGGCTTATAGCTGATATTCAGGATTCTTAAGCATGCTGCTTAACCTTATTCACAAGAGAACACCTCACGACTGAGTGTTCCCAAGGTAACATTTCATGATCACTTTACATACTGCAGTCTCATGACTTTTGGCACTGCTCTTTTATAGTCTCTAGTCATAGATATTCAGCCTGAATACAGACAGCGGTTTTTCATTATTTAAAAATGCATTTTCTGTATTGTAGATTAATACTTAAGTCATCCAAACTATGATAAAAAACACTTGGAATTATTAATGTGTTTGGGAGCATCAGTTGAGTAGTAGCCCTATTTGAGTAATGAATGGCCAATCTGAGATCTATGGCAAAAACTACTTAACTAAGTAAAGAAAAAAAAAAAACATTTTCAAGAACTTTTAAAGTATCCACAAGTGCCCCATCAAAAACATTATAATGAAACTGGCTTTCATCAGTCTGTTATTGTAAAGTGTTACTAAAGTTACACCATATTGTAAACTTTTGTGATTTTACTGACAATGCAAATAGAAAAAAAAATTGTTACATTTTACTTTGACTTTTTTTGATATATACAGAGTACAGGCCAAAAGTTTGGACACACCTTCTCTTTTTCAATGCATTTTATTTATGTTCATGACTATTTACATTGTAGATTCTCACTGAAGGCTTCAAAACTATGAATGAACACATGTGGAGTTTTATGTACTTAACAAAAAAAAATATATATATATATATATTCTAGTTTCTTAAAAATAGCCACCCTTTGCTCTGATTAGTGCTTTGCACACTCTTGGCATCATTCTCTCAATGAGCTTCAAGAGGTGGCCACCTGAAATGAAAAGTTCTCCAACAGTCTTGAAGGAAGGAGTTCCCAGAGGTGTTTATTAGCACTTGTTGCCCCTTTGCCTTCTTCACTCTGTGCTCCAGCTCACCCCAAACCATCTGGATTGGGTTCAGGTCCGGTGACTGTGGAGGTTCAGCTCATTTTTTATTAATTACATAAAACTCCACATGAGTTCATTCATAGTTTTGATGCCTTCAGTGAGAATCTACAATGTAAATAGTCATGAAAATAAAGAAAACGCATTGAAAAAGAAAACTTTTTTTTATCCTATACTGTATATATACAGTGTATATATATATATATATATATATATATATATATATATATATATATATATATAGAAACCCATCCATACACAACTTCATATGTATGACATTTTAGACAGTGCTCTGTAACGTCACAAGGCTACACACTCTACAGATATTTAGAATATGAAGCGATACGCCACTCATCGCTCATAAACCCCATTTACAGCTCCCTGAATAGATGAATAGACTGCCGGACAGCCAGCTCTGGTTTACTACACAAGGCAAAGGTCTCCTTCACACTCTGTCACGGACCCCCAGCATGAGCAGGAACCACGCTGAGGCCTTATCTCCAATTACGTCTGCGGTTACATTAGCAGCCTCTCACCCATGCGTGGGGTAGCTTCTGAACTGTGACCCTGCAGGAAACTGGGTGCAATGGGAGATGAGAAGTATGCAGCCTCAGGATGGGTCTGTACAGTGGGAGGTCTCTCACCAGGACACCAGCGCTGGTCTAATTACAGAGATGCTGACCGTATACACCGGATCCCCTCACTGTCTCTACTGCACACGTCTAAGAAATGCTGGGCACTCTGCCGTGCCACAACTGCGCATTCCAGCTTTTACCCACTTCAGCTACTGAGCGTACGTAACTCAATACACCCAACTCAATCCCAATGACCACCACATTCAATATGGCAAATACGTGCCTTTCAGTAAGCTGCTTCTGAATAAAAAAAGTTTAATTTCACAGTTTATTCATAAAAGAGAGACGCAGGACAGACAGAATATACAGTACCCAGTCAGCTTTAGTTTCTTCTATAATAAATGTATTAAATATGTCAGCATGTCTCATCAGATATAAAGAACACAGCAGAGCTTTAGCCAGCATGTTCCCACTGCCATTCCCTTTGTCCTAATTCCTAGTTCTGCCCAAGCCTGACCTGACCCACCCCTTAAACTGTCATTATGAGCCCGAGCCCGAGCTTGATTTAAAAAAATATTTTTTAGTAAGTAGAGCATTAAATCTGAGCTAAAAACATTTTGGGCTGTTTGAACACATTGCAACACTGAAGAAGCATAGAGTACTTATCATTTAAAAACATGTTTTTAAAGAACAGATCTGCGAAAGATTTTAATTATTGTGTTTTTATTATTATTAACACTTCAGCACAGTCACGCTGTGTCAACAGTTTGGAGGAAAATGTGAAGAGTGAAGTGTGGATGAAAGTAGTAGATGGTTCGATAAGCAGAGCAAGCTTGCTGGATTAGCGTCCGTGCTAGCATACTTAATAACATACTCAAGGTACAGTGTTCACCCTTGTGCTGCGGCAGTATTATGCTGGCAGTATTGGCAGTTCTTTAAAAATATTCTCAATATGTTGAGAATACCATTATGATTTTTTTTCCTTAAAATTAATTCCTTAAAATCACAATACTTCAACAAAACAGTTGAGCTAATTAAACTATTGTTGTGTAAACAAAACTCATAACTTAACTGTTTCAAGTCACCATCTAGCTTGGATTCAGTTAAGTTGAATAAACTTAAAATTGTATATAATATATTTACAACTTAACTGAATCAAAGCAAAATGATAAATTGAGTGAGTTAAGTTGTGTCAGACTGACAGATTGTCTGCATTACATGGAGTAGCTGATTTGTAGTTAAGCTATCAGGCAAATAGTAAGTTAATTATACTATTATTGATCATGTGGTGTTCTTATGTTGTTGGTCACATTAACTCTCCCCTCCCTATTTATTTTTTTAGTGTATTTATTTTGTTCTATTCTCTTTTTATTGTGTTCTTTATTTTGTTACCTATTTTATCTATATTACCTATTTTAACATCAGCTCTTGGGTGTACACTGGATCGCGAGATCACAATTTCGTTCCACCTCATGTACATGCACCACATGTGATGTGAATGACAATAAAATCTCCTTGAATCCTTGAATCCAGAAACTCTGTATAATGTTTTCATGCATGCAAATGATTCATGCAGAGGGCAATACTCAACCTAGAATTAGCTCTAGACTAGACCGGCACAAGCCATAAACCGCTCGGCTTGAGTCAGGCTGAAATATCCTTAGTGTAAAAGCCTCCCCGGTGTGATAAAAGAGCTTTTTACTCATGTCTGCTTTGTGAATAATATGGTTGCAGAAGCGCAGAAGGCTGAGGGACAGGAGAACAGACCTTTCGGATTCATGAATTTCAGATTCGTAGCTTTAACCCCTCAGCCACAGCTGCCACAGCTCTTAAGCATATGCTTGTGCCGGAGCATGTCTGTATATTTAAGAGTCGGGGCAGAACCGGTGCGTGGATCTGTACAGCTCAGGTGGAGAAGTAGACTGCTTGCTTTCCCTGACATTCCACTAATCTCAGCACCCAGAATCTCTTCATTTAGATTCTGGGAGGAAGCCAATTCCACTGCAGAGTGGAAATATATAAATAAAGAAAGAAATACAGTATATATATATATATATATATATATATATATATATATATATATATATATATATATATATAAATATACATATATTTAATGGGCCTCCTCTCCAAAACTCCCGCTTATTTGCTAAACGCAAACGCTTTAACCATGCTGCCCTCCATCGCCGGTTTGCACCTGCTTAAGAAAGTGTAAAATCTTACACATTTCTGCCAAACATCACACTGTTCACTAAGGCTGCATGAATTTAAATGACTTTGAATGATTCAGAGTTATTTGCAGACCAACTAGTTAGAGCGTTTGGAAGCAGCAGGATACAAAGACAATAACCCTGTTTATTTGCTCTTTACCCGAAGTTCACACTTTCTGCGCTAAACGAATGCACTGATAACACCCGGAGCTCGAGGTTTAGCACATATTGAATGCATTGTTATACTGACTGGTGATAAGTTGTAACACAGGCGTGCACATGAACACGATTCAGAAAAAGCTTATAGTATATGAATGAATACAGAGTATTAGATAAAAACTAGCAAAATCTTAGTGCATAAAATATTTCATATTATTTTTTCATTGTCCAAAGAAAAACATGTTGATTTTTTTTGCCAATTTTCTGTTGATTTCTATTTAAATTCGCTTAAATTACTTAACTAAAGAAATGAATACCTCTTTATTTTAGGTTAATAAGTTTAATAATGTGTTTTTCTTCCTTGTAAAGTTGGCATTATTATGAGGTATTTCGAGTATTTTCGGGATACAAGGGTTTCAGTGCTGTACAAAAAAGGTATTTGCCCCCAAAGGTTTCTTTAGTTTTTGCTTTTTAACATATTTTTTTAGGAGATTAACAAGCCAATTTAAATATCAGACATAAATAATTTAATTTATTAAGAGAAAAAATCTATTCAAATCAACCTGGCCCTGTGATAAAAAATATTAGTCCCCTAAAATGTGATGTACTCGCAAAAGGGACTTTTATGGTAAAATCGCCATGCTCAATTTGTTTGACCAATAAGCTGCTAAGAAAAAGTCTTCATGACAGTGCTACTGAGGACCCGCCCCCTTCCTTAGTCCTGCAGACTAGACTACAACATATGCAACATATATGTACCGAATGTTTGGAGAAAAATTCTCATTCAATGTTTTGTTTTATTTATTTATTTGTAAATGAATACGGGCATCATTCAGACTATGAAGAAACACATGTAGGAATCATGTAGTAACTTAAAAAAGGTTAAACAAACCAAAATACCCAAAATGCTCTTATCTGCAGTTCTGTTATCTTAAGGTTTCTGAGGCTGATAACTCTGATGAACTTATTCTGTGCAACAGAGGGAACTCTTGCTCTTCCTTTACTGGGGCGGTCCTGTTGAGAGCCAGTTCCATCATAAATAGATTCTTCAAATTTTTCGGATTTACTGACCTTCGTTTTTTATAGTATGTTTTTTTTTCCTTTATTTAGTTGAGTAGTTGTTGCTTCTCATAATCTGGATTAGAACATTACTCAAATATTCACTATTCACTGTATACCTGTAACTCTACCTCTTCACTACTGTACAACTGATGCTCTCAAACTTTACATTAAGAGACAAGAAATTCAAGTAATTAACTCTTGATGAGTTTAGCACAGCTGTTAACTGAAAGCCATTCAATGGGATGAAAAACGACTCAATTTAACGTGTGTTTAAACTTTTGACTGGTACTGCTGTGTGGTTTATTTCTGTGATTGGTTTTATTCAATACTGAAACTGTCTGTGATTCCTAAGGCCAATATTGCAATAACTCAGCCCTGTCACTCAGTTTAGCGGGATTTTTTTTTTATACGCTGGATGTTAAAACAGCTGTAATCTGTGCACTTGACACTTTTCCTCCTTTAATCTGACTCCTCATCACCTGCGTGAGAAAACGCTCTCTCAGCTCGACGAATAACAGCCCTGTTTAAGGCTCTGCATATATTTCCATTCTGCATCACAAGCCCCGAGCCCAGCAGGCTCTGATGTATGGAGCACGCTCTCTGCTCATACGCTGCCAATCAAACGGTGACAGGCAGAAAGGCGGGAATACGCAGTGTTTTGTCCTCTCTGTGCTAACGGTGGAGGGAGCTTTTAGTGGCTGGGAGCCCTTTTAGACGCAACTCAAAGCAGAGCAGACACGGCAGAGCAGGAATGAAGGCTGGCAGCGCTGAGAGGAGGGTTTTCAACTTGTACAAAAGCCTTTAAGTGCAAAGCTGAAGCATCGTCAACCACACAACTCGAGTGCATAAGTGTGTGTCAGAGAGGCTGCAAGGGAGATAAAGGGAGATAGGAGACTCAGAAAAAGCAGACAAACAAAGAAAAGAAATAGAGAGCGAGAGGGGAGAAGTGTAGGAAAAAAGTGTGACAGACAATTATGAGAAAGGTATACTAGTGATATGACCTGCCTGTAAAACTATGCAACAAAAGCCACGTAAAACTATGTAAAACTATAACCACAAATCAGAGAAAATTGAGATTAAATAACTATAAATAACTACATTAAAAATAATAACAAATAAGGTTCGCAGCCCCAGCTCATGCAGCTTTGCCATCAAGCTGCCAGCGCTCAGAGGGAGCACAATTGGCCCTGCCCCCTCCAGGTGGGTAGATGGCGTTCTCTCCCCACATCACTCCTAGGGTGATGTCCACAGCACAGGGCGTCTGTGAGCTGATGTACCGGAACCGAGCCTCTGCGCTTTCCTCCAAGCGTTAGCGCTGTGATGCTACTCAAGAATGCTACAGCAGCAGCAGCAGCTCGAAAAGAAGCGGTGGCTGACTTCACATGTATCGGAGGAAGCATGTGTTAGTCTTCACCCTCCTGGTGTGTTGGGGCATTACTAGTGATAGGGGGAGTCCTAATCAGTGGGTTGGGTAATTGGCCGTGTAAATTGGGGAAAAATGGGGGAAAAAAATCAAAATAATAGCAAATAAAAAGTGTTGTGTTTCTTACATTTTCTTAAAGGAGAACTCAGGTGTAAATGTACTTTTGTTGTAGTAAAACATGATAAAAAGTACTTACCTTTGATGAATAGCACAGCTCTGTTCTTCCACAGTGAGATCCAGAAATTTTAACATTTTTCCCAAACACCCTTTAGACTGGGTGACACGGGACATAATTTGCCCCGATAAATCGCTTTTTCCACCGTCATCCAATGTCTCAAAGTAGCTCCACACCTCCTTGCTAGAATCCGGAGATCTCTGACACTTAAAATGAGGCATTAATAATAAAAAAAAATGGCAAAAGAAGCTTATTAAAAAAACACTATTTACATCCAGTAGCACTAGCTTCAGATCAGAGTGCTGCCATTACTCTAGGCACCGGCTGCTACGCTATGCAGAGTCTATTTAGAGTTAAAATCCCAATGTAACAATTTCATAAGCTTTATTTTGTATACTTTTTATTCTAGAAATCATGTCAGAACTAGTTATATGAGGAGGAAAACATTTCAATACAACATTTGAATTGTTAAAATGGTTGAAACAGACCTATAGATACACTGTTAAAACCTAGAGATAGTTTAGTTTTATCTGCAGAACTGACCCAGCACACCTACACCCTGTAAATAAGGCCAGATGGGCTCTTTTGGGTTAAGTAAAGAGATAGTATGAAATATCGGCCCAAACTTGGATGCTGGAACTGGGTCAAGTGTGGTTCATGCTAGGCCCTAGGTGCACTTTGTTCATACCATGCTGGAGCACAATTTAGAGATTGCCTAGTGTGAGTACACTATTAGGCTTTGTAGTCTGGTAATTGGCTGAGTAGTGTTTCCTATATCAACACTTGTCTTTATAAGTAATGGGTGGGCTCCTTTCTCAGAACACTGTTACTCAGAACTTTACTATCTGTGATAATTGACTGAACTTCTGAACCAAGCTCTGGTAACTCTGCTGTAAAATTCTCACATTCCAACCGTCCATGCAAGAGGCCCAGGTCCCTGTCTAAGCTAATACACCATAACATATTTAAATACCATTACTAACTCGATTACAGTAACAGCTGAGCACAGGTGAGATAGTTATTTTATTATTAATTGTTATATTGTGTGTTAGGCCAAAGGTAGAGATGGGTAATGGCCTGGTGGACCAGACTATAATATTTTGCATTTTAACCAACAAAAAGAGAGAGATCTGTTGTGTTTTTCATTCAAAACAAACCTGCTTGGGTGGACATAAATCCCATCATGATTTTTTTTTAACTATTTACAATGTGAACCAATTATAGTTACCACCTAAAATACAGTATATTCCTGACAGTGGCATGTCGTTATTACAAACAAAACTAGCATCATTACCTTCATCTACAGATTATAGTTATATTGTTGTGCTATATTATTATATTGTTGTGCTTCGTTGCTATATCTAATATGCCTATTATTGTGGAGTGTGTGTATGCTCATGTTTTAGGCTGCAGTGTGCCAAGTCCTGCTGGAAAATGAAATCAAACAAAACTGCACTGACTTTAGACTTGATGATAAAACACAGTGGATCAACACCAGCAGATGACATGTCTCTCCAAACCATCACTGATCATCAGTAAATTTTACATTTCATTTGTAAATCAAGGGAGCAGAGTCTGGAGGAAGAGTGGAGAGACACACAGTCCAAGCTGCTTGAGGTCTAGTGTAAAGTTTCCACCAATCAGTGATGGTTTTGAGAGAAATGTCAACTTTTAAGGACGTGTAGATTTCATTTTTCAGCAGGACTTTTGCAGCACACTGCCCAGACTGCCAAAAGTACCAATTGGTCTTATGTAATATTCTAATTTTCTGAGATACTGATTTTTGTGTTTTCATTGGCTGTAAGCCATAATCATCAACAATGAAGAAAATAAATGCTTAAAATAGATCACTATGTGAGTAATACATCTATATAATGCAGTTTCACATTTTGAACTGAATTATTAAAAGAAAAAAGTAACTTTTCAATTATATATATGGCTTTGATTTTTTCCTACCACTGCCAAACACGATAACATGACAACTGATGTTATTTAATTTATAATATACAAAAAGATAATGGTGTGTATAATATACAAAATATATTTTTTTTATTTTTAAGTCATGCTTAGTTAAGTTTGAAGAATTTTCTTATAAATGATCCTCTCTGCAGTTGCCTCATACTGTTTGTATTATCTGGGAAGAAGCAGAGTTTACCATATGATGCAACGATATGTAGGCAGCGAGCTCAGTTAAGGGTCAGGTAAGTGGGCTGTTTGTCAGGTAGGAACACCTGTGAGGGATTAACCACGTCAGGAACACTGCGGCAGCCATGCTAACAGAGTACTTCTGACTGAGTGAGCCTGTCTGAGTTTGGGCTTCTGTGTACATGAGTGCTGCCATGTGTGCAGTGGCCCATGGGATTTGTGTGGGGAGACAGGAGAGACTTAAAAAATTAGAAGTAAAAAATGACTGGACTGGCCGCTCTTGGTTTATTCAGCGGCAGAGACTGAAACGAACGGTAAAAGCCCTCTGACAGACACACACACTCACACACTCATAGACACAGCTACCTTATCTATCCTGGTTTGATAAAATGCTCTATTACACCAAACTGTGACACTCAAAACCAAACAAACAAAACACAAAGTTCTAATTATAGCTCTCTCAGACTCACCATGTGCGTGTATGGACATGGTAGCAGTAGAGAAGGTTCACAAGGCCATATTTGTTGAAAGAATAAGTGCTTTGTAGCCCCTGTGAACGTATAAGGAGTGAGAGGAGCCGTCATACACACTGCTGTGCCCATAGCCTCCCTGTACTCTCGCTCTCGCTTCACAGGCCTCCACAACAAGCCTAACAAGAGCTAGTGCCTGGGATATAAAGGAGCAGAGACTTGCATTATTATGTACTGCTTATACACGTGTATTACTGTATACTTAGTCGAGTCCAGTCAAGTTAAAGCAGCACTAGGTAGGATTTCCTTGATTTTTTATCTTTTTAAAGAAGTAAAATTACAGCTTGAAACTCACTGCAGTGCTGCATTGAGGTGTAATAGGAGGAATAGCGGTGCTCTCGTGTCTGTGCCGGAGCTCCTCTGAGCTCAAACCAGACTCTGTAAGTTTTCCGAGGCGGCCGCGACCAACGCTCGCGAGAACTGCGACCTGCTTTCCGACCTTTAGTTCTAACAGTTCTACACGGACTACTGGTCCATTCTTTACAACGACCGCAGCACAGTGAGTTAAAATAGTTCCATAGCTGCTCTGTTTGTAGCTGTGCTGTTTGGCTTGTAAGCGCTGCATCGTTGCTAGGTTACCTGTATGTGGCAGAGTAAAACATGGAGAGCTTCGGAAACAGCACATTCTAAGAACCTTCAAAAAACTTGACACTTGATTGAATGTTCTAAGAATGTTAACCGTCATGTCCAGAAAGCGTTCTACTGACCAAAAAACTGTTTGACCAACGTGACCAGCCAGACAAAACAACTTAATCTGTTCACTTCATAAAAGCATTAATGCAGCGATATTAATCTATCCATATCATTTAATTCAGTGTAGTGGTGGTTTTGCGGCTTAATAGTTAGAACATCTGTAACAGTTTTTTAAAACTTTAAATAAGAAGAAAATGAAAAGAAAAGTAAAGGAGACGAGAGAGATACAAAGATAGAGAAAAAGAGAGAGCGGGGTAGAAGAGATATAGTTAAAGAATGAGAGAGAGAGAGAGAGAGAGAGAGAGAAAGAGAGAGAGAAGAGCACAGACACATTAATCATACTCTTAGAGCCAATATGGTGTATTTTAAGTGTCAAGAAAAGTATGTGTGTGTGTGTATGAGTGAGCACACGGGTTTGTTAGTAGGAAAGTCAGACCCGTAGAAAAGTGAGCATCTCTCTGTAATGACCAAGGAAAAATGAGGACTGAACAAGCTGTTTACTACGGCCAACTGAACACAGTAGCCATAACGCTATACTACAGTGCCATCTGCTGGACATAAACAGCACAGTAAACAAGTTTATTACATTCAAAAGTAACACTTTCATCTGCTTAGAAATCAACACAAAACAAAACTGACTCAAAAGCCTATTACTGTATTAACCCCAGCTGGCACATTACTGACTGACAATGTGGAAATGTGGTGGAAAGAATCTCAGTTGTAGTGTCAAATGTACATAACGTACATCAAACAGAATTAAGCCTAACTGCCTGATTCAGAAGAGGAAAACAGAGAACTTACAGTAGTGATTTTATAGACGGTATAATGCAGGTATAATAGGCAGAGATTGGGTTGGGACATGTTGGATTATAGTCTCAATTCCAGCTGTCAATAGTTTTGCATTTGTTAGAAACTGAGAGAATCTGTCAAGCTCGATTAGGCTCAAGCAGCATCACTACACTACATTTATCCACATTTTAACCCTTGTGTGGTGTTCGGGTTTGTGGGACCCGTTTTCATTTTTCATCAAATGATACTAAAAAAATATTTTTTCTAACTCAAACTCATTGGCATTGGCTCATTTTTTGTGAAAAACATATATCAAAACACATTTTCGATAAACACACACTGTACACCCCCCCCCCCCCTACACATTTATATTACATACAGTATGTTTGGCCAAGGGTTAATAAACATTGCTTCATTTGTAAATTTGAAACTAAACAAATTTTCTACTCATATCTTGAGTTTAATTCATTTTCTTATACATTTTATTAAAAAACTAATAAAAAAAGAGTAGCACTTTTTGAAAGAAATGTAACATAAGAAAGGTAAAGGGCAAATATTAACCATGTAAGCTGTTTATATTGCTTGCAATTTAGGTGAAGCAAGCATGTGTAAAGCATTTTAATGTAGAACTGCTTAATTTTGCTGAATTAAATACAAGTAACAAAGTAAACGAGTAACAAAAATATGAACACCACACAAGGGTTAAGGATGTCTAACTATGAATGCTTTAATATTTTACTCAAGTGTTTTGGGTGTAATGTAAAAATAAACCAATCAGTGTGCCAGTTGCCATTCCCTTTAAGAGGCAGGTGCGCTCAGTGTAACGCTTTTGTGTGTCTCACCAGACAAACGCTATTTTACACTGGGTCAAAAGTCTTTTTTCACGCCTTGCCCCGGCGCCACTGATGGGTGTGGTGGTCTGGAAGTGAGGTGTGTTGAAGTAAATTTTTGCTGTGTTTCTATCTTGGCAGCGTGAAATACAGGTGCGCCAATGATTGATTAAAACCATGACAATAGTCAGGGTTGCTGCACCACACAAACCCGACTTTTAACTCAACAATAAACCGATTCAAATAGAAAATAACATTGCTGTTCCCTTAAATGAGCTGCTGGTGTATCTTCACAGCGTGAACCCCCATCAGTATCCTCTGCTGAGATGCACAAAGTGCTGCGTTGTTAAGATACAAACCTGCAAAAGTCAGTCTCACGCACACACTTTGATTATTTTGCATTATGCTTTGTCCCCTGACATTCACGGCAATTCACCCTACATTATCAGCATCCTAACACTTCTCTCCTCCAGCTCATTAGAATGTGTGAAGAGGAAACCTCCTCCTCTCTAGATCTGTTCATTTATATGCTAATTACAGGACTGTCCACTCACAGTGCAGCGCTGACTGATTCCAGCTTCACATCAAGAGACAGCAAAGAAGTAAACACATAAAGAGGAATAAAGTATATGTTACTACAGTACATTTAAGGATTTACATGCATGGCTGATAAGGACAATTTATGAATTAACATTAAGGGGTAATATCCCAAATATCATGCCAGTTATGTCAATGGGTTCCACGTTGGAAACACATTTGGATATGAGGTGGGACAATACATTGTATCGATAAGTGGTGTCAAATATTGACATTTTGTTAGATGTCTGTGCTGCAGACACGCGAGAGGCCCATGTTCGATTCCCGGCCAATGCACAGTATAATTTTTGTTTGTGCCAGTGCTCAGGATACATTTCAATTGGGCCGGGTACAGTCACAGTTGGATGACATGTGTAAAGGGTGGAAGAAGGCATTGGTGGTTCAGTGGTAGAATTCTCGCCTGCCACGCGGGAGGCCTGGGTTCGATTCCCGGCCAATGCACAGTATTATTTTTGTTTGTGCCAGTGCACAGGATACATTTCAATTGTGCCAGGTACAGTCACAGTTGGATTACATGTGTAAAGAACGGAAGCAGGCATTGGTGGTTAAGTGGTAGAATTCTCGCCTGCCACGCGGGAGGCCCGGGTTCGATTCCCGGCCAATGCACAGTATAATTTTTGTTTGTGCTGGTGCACAGGATACATTTCAATTGTGCAAGGTACAGTCACAGTTGGATGACATGTGTAAAGGTTGGAAGCAGGCATTGGTGGTTCAGTGGTAGAATTCTCGCCTGCCACGCAGAGGGCGGAGTCGATTCCCGGCCAATGCACAGTATAATTTTTGTTTGTGCCAGTGCACAGGATACATTTGCATTGTGCCAGGTGCAGTCACAGTTGGATGACATGTGTAAAGGGTGGAAGCAGGCATTGGTGGTTCAGTGGTAGAATTCTCGCCTGCCACGCGGGAGGCCCGGGTTCGATTCCCGGCCAATGCACAGTGTAATTTTTGTTTGTGCTGGTGCACAGGATACATTTCAATTGTGCAAGGTACAGTCACAGTTGGATGACATGTGTAAAGGTTTGAAGCAGGCATTGGTGGTTCAGTGGTAGAATTCTCGCCTGCCACGCGGAGGGCCGGAGTCGATCCCGGCCAATGCACAGTAAAATTTTTGTTTGTGCTGGTGCACAGGATACATTTCAATTGTGCAAGGTACAGTCACAGTTGGATGACATGTGTAAAGGTTGGAAGCAGGCATTGGTGGTTCAGTGGTAGAATTCTCGTCTGCCACGCGGGAGGCCCGGGTTCGATTCCCGGCCAATGCACAGTATAATTTTTGTTTGTGCTGGTGCACAGGATACATTTCAATTGTGCAAGGTACAGTCACAGTTGGATGACATGTGTAAAGGTTGGAAGCAGGCATTGGTGGTTCAGTGGTAGAATTCTCGCCTGCCACGCGGGAGGCCCGGGTTCGATTCCCGGCCAATGCACAGTATAATTTTTGTTTGTGCTGGTGCACAGGATACATTTCAATTGTGCCAGGTACAGTCACAGTCGGATGACATGTGTAAAGGGTGGAAGCAGGCATTGGTGGTTCAGTGGTAGAATTCTCGCCTGCCACGCGGGAGGCCCGGGTTCGATTCCCGGCCAATGCACAGTATAATTTTTGTTTGTGCTGGTGCACAGGATACATTTCAATTGTGCAAGGTACAGTCACAGTTGGATGACATGTGTGAAGGTTGGAAGCAGGCATTGGTGGTTCAGTGGTAGAATTCTCGCCTGCCACGCGGGAGGCCCGGGTTCGATTCCCGGCCAATGCACAGTATAATTTTTGTTTGTGCTGGTGCACAGGATACATTTCAATTGTGCAAGGTACAGTCACAGTTGGATGACATGTGTAAAGGTTTGAAGCAGGCATTGGTGGTTCAGTGGTAGAATTCTCGCCTGCCACGCGGAGGGCCGGAGTCGATTCCCGGCCAATGCACAGTAAAATTTTTGTTTGTGCTGGTGCACAGGATACATTTCAATTGTGCAAGGTACAGTCACAGTTGGATGACATGTGTAAAGGTTGGAAGCAGGCATTGGTGGTTCAGTGGTAGAATTCTCGTCTGCCACGCGGGAGGCCCGGGTTCGATTCCCGGCCAATGCACAGTATAATTTTTGTTTGTGCTGGTGCACAGGATACATTTCAATTGTGCAAGGTACAGTCACAGTTGGATGACATGTGTAAAGGTTGGAAGCAGGCATTGGTGGTTCAGTGGTAGAATTCTCGCCTGCCACGCGGGAGGCCCGGGTTCGATTCCCGGCCAATGCACAGTATAATTTTTGTTTGTGCTGGTGCACAGGATACATTTCAATTGTGCCAGGTACAGTCACAGTCGGATGACATGTGTAAAGGGTGGAAGCAGGCATTGGTGGTTCAGTGGTAGAATTCTCGCCTGCCACGCGGGAGGCCCGGGTTCGATTCCCGGCCAATGCACAGTATAATTTTTGTTTGTGCTGGTGCACAGGATACATTTCAATTGTGCAAGGTACAGTCACAGTTGGATGACATGTGTGAAGGTTGGAAGCAGGCATTGGTGGTTCAGTGGTAGAATTCTCGCCTGCCACGCGGGAGGCCCGGGTTCGATTCCCGGCCAATGCACAGTATAATTTTTGTTTGTGCTGGTGCACAGGATACATTTCAATTGTGCAAGGTACAGTCACAGTTGGATGACATGTGCAAAGGGTGGAAGCAGGCATTGGTGGTTCAGTGGTAGAATTCTCGCCTGCCACGCGGAGGGCCGGAGTCGATTCCCGGCCAATGCACAGTATAATTTTTGTTTGTGCCAGTGCACAGGATACGTTTGCATTGTGCCAGGTACAGTCACAGTTGGATGACGTGTAAAGTTTGGAAGCCGGCATTGGTGGTTCAGTGGTAGAATTCTCGCCTGCCATGCGGGAGGCCCGGGTTCGATTACCGGCCAATGCACAGTATAATTTTTGTTTGTGCCAGTGCACAGGATACATTTGCATTGTGCCAGGTACAGTCACAGTTGGATGACATGTGTAAAGGGTGGAAGCAGGCATTGGTGGTTCAGTGGTAGAATTCTCGCCTGCCACGCGGGAGGCCCGGGTTCGATTCCCGGCCAATGCACAGTAGAATTTTTGTTTGTGCCAGTGCCCAGGATACATTTGCATTGTGCCAGGTACAGTCACAGTTGGATGACATGTGTAAAGGGTGGAAGCAGGCATTGGTGGTTCAGTGGTAGAATTCTCGCCTGCCACGCGGGAGGCCCGGGTTCGATTCCTGGCCAATGCACAGTATGACTTTTGTTTGTGCTGGTGCACAGGATACATTTCAATTGTGCAAGGTACAGTCACGGTTGGATGACATGTGCAAAGGCTGGAAGCAGGCATTGGTGGTTCAGTGGTAGAATTCTCGCCTGCCACGCGGGAGGCCCGGGTTCGATTCCCGGCCAATGCACAGTAGAATTTTTGTTTGTGCAAGTGCACAGGATACATTTGCATTGTGCCAGGTACAGTCACAGTTGGATGACATGTGTAAAGGGTGGAAGCAGGCATTGGTGGTTCAGTGGTAGAATTCTCGCCTGCCACGCGGGAGGCCCGGGTTCGATTCCCGGCCAATGCACAGTATAATTTTTGTTTGTGCTGGTGCACAGGATACATTTCAATTGTGCAAGGTACAGTCACAGTTGGATGACATGTGTAAAGGTTGGAAGCAGGCATTGGTGGTTCAGTGGTAGAATTCTCGCCTGCCACGCGGGAGGCCCGGGTTCGATTCCCGGCCAATGCACAGTATAATTTTTGTTTGTGCTGGTGCACAGGATACATTTCAATTGTGCAAGGTACAGTCACAGTTGGATGACATGTGCAAAGGGTGGAAGCAGGCATTGGTGGTTCAGTGGCAGAATTCTCGCCTGCCACGCGGAGGGCCGGAGTCGATTCCCGGCCAATGCACAGTATAATTTTTGTTTGTGCTGGTGCACAGGATACATTTCAATTGTGCCAGGTACAGTCACAGTCGGATGACATGTGCAAAGGGTGGAAGCAGGCATTGGTGGTTCAGTGGTAGAATTCTCGCCTGCCACGCGGGAGGCCCGGGTTCGATTCCCGGCCAATGCACAGTAGAATTTTTGTTTGTGCCAGTGCCCAGGATACATTTGCATTGTGCCAGGTACAGTCACAGTTGGATGACATGTGTAAAGGGTGGAAGCAGGCATTGGTGGTTCAGTGGTAGAATTCTCGCCTGCCACGCGGGAGGCCCGGGTTCGATTCCTGGCCAATGCACAGTATAACTTTTGTTTGTGCTGGTGCACAGGATACATTTCAATTGTGCAAGGTACAGTCACAGTTGGATGACATGTGCAAAGGGTGGAAGCAGGCATTGGTGGTTCAGTGGCAGAATTCTCGCCTGCCACGCGGAGGGCCGGAGTCGATTCCCGGCCAACGCACAGTATAATTTTTGTTTGTGCCAGTGCACAGGATACGTTTGCATTGTGCCAGGTACAGTCACAGTTGGATGACGTGTAAAGTTTGGAAGCCGGCATTGGTGGTTCAGTGGTAGAATTCTCGCCTGCCACGCAGGAGGCCCGGGTTCGATTCCCGGCCAATGCACAGTATAATTTTTGTTTGTGCTAGTGCACAGGATACATTTCAATTGTGCCAGGTACAGTCACAGTTGGATGACATGTGTAAAGGGTGGAAGCAGGCATTGGTGGTTCAGTGGTAGAATTCTCGCCTGCCACGCGGGAGGCCCTGGTTCGATTCCCGGCCAATGCACAGTATAATTTTTGTTTGTGCTGGTGCACAGGATACATTTCAATTGTGCAAGGTACAGTCACAGTTGGATGACATGTGTAAAGGTTGGAAGCAGGCATTGGTGGTTCAGTGGTAGAATTCTCGCCTGCCACGCGGGAGGCCCGGGTTCGATTCCCGGCCAATGCACAGTATAATTTTTGTTTGTGCTGGTGCACAGGATACATTTCAATTGTGCAAGGTACAGTCACAGTTGGATGACATGTGTAAAGGTTGGAAGCAGGCATTGGTGGTTCAGTGGTAGAATTCTCGCCTGCCACGCGGGAGGCCCGGGTTTGATTCCCGGCCAATGCACAGTATAATGTTTGTTTGTGCCAGTGCACAGGATACATTTCAATTGTGCCAGGTACATTCACAGTCGGATGACATGTGTAAAGGGTGGAAGCAGGCATTGGTGGTTCAGTGGTAGAATTCTCGCCTGCCACGCGGGAGGCCCGGGTTCGATTCCCGGCCAATGCACACTATAACTTTTGTTCGTGCTTCAGTGGTAGAATTCTCGCCTGCCACGCGGAGGGCCGGAGTCGATTCCCGGCCAATGCACAGTATAATTTTTGTTTGTGCCAGTGCACAGGATACATTTGCATTGTGCCAGGTACAGTCACAGTTGGATGACATGTGTAAAGTTTGGAAGCAGGCATTGGTGGTTCAGTTGTAGAATTCTCGCCTGCCACGCGGGAGGCCCGGGTTCGATTCCCGGCCAATGCACAGTATAATTTTTGTTTGTGCTGGTGCACAGGATACATTTCAATTGTGCAAGCTACAGTCACAGTTGGATGACATGTGTAAAGGTTGGAAGCAGGCATTGGTGGTTCAGTGGTAGAATTCTCGTCTGCCACACGGGAGGCCCGGGTTCGATTCCCGGCCAATGCACAGTATAATTTTTGTTTGTGCTGGTGCACAGGATACATTTCAATTGTGCAAGGTACAGTCACAGTTGGATGACATGTGTAAAGATTGGAAGCAGGCATTGGTGGTTCAGTGGTAGAATTCTCGCCTGCCACGCGGGAGGCCCGGGTTCGATTCCCGGCCAATGCACAGTATAATTTTTGTTTGTGCTGGTGCACAGGATACATTTTAATTGTGCCAGGTACAGTCACAGTCGGATGACATGTGTAAAGGGTGGAAGCAGGCATTGGTGGTTCAGTGGTAGAATTCTCGCCTGCCACGCGGGAGGCCCGGGTTCGATTCCCGGCCAATGCACAGTAGAATTTTTGTTTGTGCCAGTGCCCAGGATACATTTGCATTGTGCCAGATACAGTCACAGTTGGATGACATGTGTAAAGGGTGGAAGCAGGCATTGGTGGTTCAGTGGTAGAATTCTCGCCTGCCACGCGGGAGGCCTGGGTTCGATTCCTGGCCAATGCACAGTATAACTTTTGTTTGTGCTGGTGCACAGGATACATTTCAATTGTGCAAGGTACAGTCACAGTTGGATGACATGTGCAAAGGGTGGAAGCAGGCATTGGTGGTTCAGTGGTAGAATTCTCGCCTGCCACGCGGAGGGCCGGAGTCGATTCCCGGCCAATGCACAGTATAATTTTTGTTTGTGCTGGTGCACAGGATACATTTCAATTGTGCAAGGTACAGTCACAGTTGGATGACATGTGTAAAGGTTGGAAGCAGGCATTGGTGGTTCAGTGGTAGAATTCTCGTCTGCCACACGGGAGGCCCGGGTTCGATTCCCGGCCAATGCACAGTATAATGTTTGTTTGCGCTAGTGCACAGGATACATTTCAATTGTGCCAGGTACAGTCACAGTTGGATGACATGTGTAAAGGGTGGAAGCAGGCATTGGTGGTTCAGTGGTAGAATTCTCGCCTGCCACGCGGGAGGCCCGGGTTCGATTCCCGGCCAATGCACAGTATAACTTTTGTTTGTGCTGGTGCACAGGATACATTTCAATTGTGCAAGGTACAGTCACAGTTGGATGACATGTGTAAAGGTTGGAAGCAGGCATTGGTGGTTCAGTGGTAGAATTCTCGTCTGCCACACGGGAGGCCCGGGTTCGATTCCCGGCCAATGCACAGTATAATGTTTGTTTGCGCTAGTGCACAGGATACATTTCAATTGTGCCAGGTACAGTCACAGTTGGATGACATGTGTAAAGGGTGGAAGCAGGCATTGGTGGTTCAGTGGTAGAATTCTCGCCTACCACGCGGGAGGCCCGGGTTCGATTCCCGGCCAATGCACAGTATAATGTTTGTTTGTGCCAGTGCACAGGATACATTTCAATTGTGCCAGGTACAGTCACAGTCGGATGACATGTGTAAAGGGTGGAAGCAGGCATTGGTGGTTCAGTGGTAGAATTCTCGCCTGCCACGCGGGAGGCCCGGGTTCGATTCCCGGCCAATGCACAGTATAACTTTTGTTTGTGCTGGTGCACAGGATACATTTCAATTGTGCAAGGTACAGTCACAGTTGGATGACATGTGCAAAGGGTGGAAGCAGGCATTGGTGGTTCAGTGGTAGAATTCTCGCCTGCCACGCGGGAGGCCCGGGTTCGATTCCCGGCCAATGCACAGTATAATTTTTGTTGGTGGTTCAGTGGTAGAATTCTCGCCTGCCACGCGGAGGGCCGGAGTCGATTCCCGGCCAATGCACAGTATAATTTTTGTTTGTGCCAGTGCACAGGATACATTTGCATTGTGCCAGGTACAGTCACAGTTGGATGACATGTGTAAAGTTTTGAAGCAGGCATTGGTGGTTCAGTGGTAGAATTCTCGCCTGCCACGCGGGAGGCCGGAGTCGATTCCCGGCCAATGCACAGTATAATTTTTGTTTGTGCCAGTGCACAGGATACGTTTGCATTGTGCCAGGTACAGTCACAGTTGGATGACGTGTAAAGTTTGGAAGCCGGCATTGGTGGTTCAGTGGTAGAATTCTCGCCTGCCACGCGGGAGGCCCGGGTTCGATTCCCGGCCAATGCACAGTATAATTTTTGTTTGTGCTAGTGCACAGGATACATTTCAATTGTGCCAGGTACAGTCACAGTTGGATGACATGTGTAAAGGGTGGAAGCAGGCATTGGTGGTTCAGTGGTAGAATTCTCGCCTGCCACGCGGGAGGCCCGGGTTCGATTCCCGGCCAATGCACAGTATAATTTTTGTTTGTGCTGGTGCACAGGATACATTTCAATTGTGCAAGGTACAGTCACAGTCGGATGACATGTGTAAAGGGTGGAAGCAGGCATTGGTGGTTCAGTGGTAGAATTCTCGCCTGCCACGCGGGAGGCCCGGGTTCGATTCCCGGCCAATGCACAGTATAACTTTTGTTTGTGCTGGTGCACAGGATACATTTCAATTGTGCCAGGTACAGTCACAGTCGGATGACATGTGTAAAGGGTGGAAGCAGGCATTGGTAGTTCAGTGGTAGAATTCTCGCCTGCCATGCGGGAGGCCCGGGTTCGATTCCCGGCCAATGCACAGTATGATTTTTGTTTGCGCTAGTGCACAGGATACATTTCAATTGTGCAAGGTACAGTCACAGTTGGATGACATGTGTAAAGGTTGGAAGCAGGCATTGGTGGTTCAGTGGTAGAATTCTCGCCTGCCACGCGGGAGGCCCGGGTTCGATTCCCGGCCAATGCACAGTATGATTTTTGTTTGCGCTAGTGCACAGGATACAATTCAATTGTGCCATGTACAGTCATTGTTGGATGACATGTGTAAAGGGTGGAAGCAGGCATTGGTGGTTCAGTGGTAGAATTCTCGCCTGCCACGCGGGAGGCCCGGGTTCGATTCCCGGCCAATGCACAGTATAACTTTTGTTTGTGCTGGTGCACAGGATACATTTCAATTGTGCAAGGTACAGTCACAGTTGGATGACATGTGCAAAGGGTGGAAGCAGGCATTGGTGGTTCAGTGGTAGAATTCTCGCCTGCCACGCGGGAGGCCCGGGTTCGATTCCCGGCCAATGCACAGTATAATTTTTGTTGGTGGTTCAGTGGTAGAATTCTCGCCTGCCACGCGGAGGGCCGGAGTCGATTCCCGGCCAATGCACAGTATAATTTTTGTTTGTGCTGGTGCACAGGATACATTTCAATTGTGCAAGGTACAGTCACAGTTGGATGACATGTGCATAGTTTGGAAGCCGGCATTGGTGGTTCAGTGGTAGAATTCTCGCCTGCCACGCGGGAGGCCCGGGTTCGATTCCCGGCCAATGCACAGTATAATTTTTGTTTGTGCTGGTGCACAGGATACATTTCAATTGTGCAAGGTACAGTCACAGTTGGATGACATGTGTAAAGGTTAGAAGCAGGCATTGGTGGTTCAGTGGTAGAATTCTCGCCTGCCACGCGGGAGGCCCGGGTTCGATTCCCGGCCAATGCACAGTATAATGTTTGTTTGTGCCAGTGCACAGGATACATTTCAATTGTGCCAGGTACAGTCACAGTCGGATGACATGTGTAAAGGGTGGAAGCAGGCATTGGTGGTTCAGTGGTAGAATTCTCGCCTGCCACGCGGGAGGCCCGGGTTCGATTCCCGGCCAATGCACACTATAACTTTTGTTGGTGATTCAGTGGTAGAATTCTCGCCTGCCACGCGGAGGGCCGGAGTCGATTCCCGGCCAATGCACAGTATAATTTTTGTTTGTGCCAGTGCACAGGATACATTTCAATTGTGCCATGTACAGTCATTGTTGGATGACATGTGTAAAGGGTGGAAGCAGGCATTGGTGGTTCAGTGGTAGAATTCTCGCCTGCCACGCGGGAGGCCCGGGTTCGATTCCCGGCCAATGCACAGTATAATTTTTGTTTGTGCTGGTGCACAGGATACATTTCAATTGTGCAAGGTACAGTCACAGTTGGATGACATGTGCAAAGGGTGGAAGCAGGCATTGGTGGTTCAGTGGTAGAATTCTCGCCTGCCACGCGGAGGGCCGGAGTCGATTCCCGGCCAATGCACAGTATAATTTTTGTTTGTGCCAGTGCACAGGATACGTTTGCATTGTGCCAGGTACAGTCACAGTTGGATGACGTGTAAAGTTTGGAAGCCGGCATTGGTGGTTCAGTGGTAGAATTCTCGCCTGCCACGCGGGAGGCCCGGGTTCGATTACCGGCCAATGCACAGTATAATTTTTGTTTGTGCCAGTGCACAGGATACATTTGCATTGTGCCAGGTACAGTCACAGTTGGATGACATGTGTAAAGGGTGGAAGCAGGCATTGGTGGTTCAGTGGTAGAATTCTCGCCTGCCACGCGGGAGGCCCGGGTTCGATTCCCGGCCAATGCACAGTAGAATTTTTGTTTGTGCCAGTGCCCAGGATACATTTGCATTGTGCCAGGTACAGTCACAGTTGGATGACATGTGTAAAGGGTGGAAGCAGGCATTGATGGTTCAGTGGTAGAATTCTCGCCTGCCACGCGGGAGGCCCGGGTTCGATTCCTGGCCAATGCACAGTATGACTTTTGTTTGTGCTGGTGCACAGGATACATTTCAATTGTGCAAGGTACAGTCACGGTTGGATGACATGTGCAAAGGCTGGAAGCAGGCATTGGTGGTTCAGTGGTAGAATTCTCGCCTGCCACGCGGGAGGCCCGGGTTCGATTCCCGGCCAATGCACAGTATAATTTTTGTTTGTGCAAGTGCACAGGATACATTTGCATTGTGCCAGGTACAGTCACAGTTGGATGACATGTGTAAAGGGTGGAAGCAGGCATTGGTGGTTCAGTGGTAGAATTCTCGCCTGCCACGCGGGAGGCCCGGGTTCGATTCCTGGCCAATGCACAGTGTTTTTTTTGTTTGTGCTGGTGCACAGGATACATTTCAATTGTGCAAGGTACAGTCACAGTTGGATGACATGTGTAAAGGTTTGAAGCAGGCATTGGTGGTTCAGTGGTAGAATTCTCGCCTGCCACGCGGAGGGCCGGAGTCGATTCCCGGCCAATGCACGGTATAATTTTTGTTTGTGCTGGTGCACAGGATACATTTCAATTGTGCAAGGTACAGTCACAGTTGGATGACATGTGTAAAGGTTGGAAGCAGGCATTGGTGGTTCAGTGGTAGAATTCTCGCCTGCCACGCGGGAGGCCCGGGTTTGATTCCCGGCCAATGCACAGTATAATGTTTGTTTGTGCTGGTGCACAGGATACATTTCAATTGTGCAAGGTACAGTCACAGTTGGATGACATGTGTAAAGGTTGGAAGCAGGCATTGGTGGTTCAGTGGTAGAATTCTCGCCTGCCACGCGGGAGGCCCGGGTTCGATTCCCGGCCAATGCACAGTATAATTTTTGTTTGTGCTGGTGCACAGGATACATTTCAATTGTGCCAGGTACAGTCACAGTCGGATGACATGTGCAAAGGGTGGAAGCAGGCATTGGTGGTTCAGTGGTAGAATTCTCGCCTGCCACGCGGGAGGCCCGGGTTCGATTCCCGGCCAATGCACAGTAGAATTTTTGTTTGTGCCAGTGCCCAGGATACATTTGCATTGTGCCAGGTACAGTCACAGTTGGATGACATGTGTAAAGGGTGGAAGCAGGCATTGGTGGTTCAGTGGTAGAATTCTCGCCTGCCACGCGGGAGGCCCGGGTTCGATTCCTGGCCAATGCACAGTATAACTTTTGTTTGTGCTGGTGCACAGGATACATTTCAATTGTGCAAGGTACAGTCACAGTTGGATGACATGTGCAAAGGGTGGAAGCAGGCATTGGTGGTTCAGTGGTAGAATTCTCGCCTGCCACGCGGAGGGCCGGAGTCGATTCCCGGCCAACGCACAGTATAATTTTTGTTTGTGCCAGTGCACAGGATACGTTTGCATTGTGCCAGGTACAGTCACAGTTGGATGACGTGTAAAGTTTGGAAGCCGGCATTGGTGGTTCAGTGGTAGAATTCTCGCCTGCCACGCAGGAGGCCCGGGTTCGATTCCCGGCCAATGCACAGTATAATTTTTGTTTGTGCTAGTGCACAGGATACATTTCAATTGTGCCAGGTACAGTCACAGTTGGATGACATGTGTAAAGGGTGGAAGCAGGCATTGGTGGTTCAGTGGTAGAATTCTCGCCTGCCACGCGGGAGGCCCTGGTTCGATTCCCGGCCAATGCACAGTATAATTTTTGTTTGTGCTGGTGCACAGGATACATTTCAATTGTGCAAGGTACAGTCACAGTTGGATGACATGTGTAAAGGTTGGAAGCAGGCATTGGTGGTTCAGTGGTAGAATTCTCGCCTGCCACGCGGGAGGCCCGGGTTCGATTCCCGGCCAATGCACACTATAACTTTTGTTTGTGCTGGTGCACAGGATACATTTCAATTGTGCAAGGTACAGTCACAGTTGGATGACATGTGCAAAGGGTGGAAGCAGGCATTGGTGGTTCAGTGGTAGAATTCTCGCCTGCCACGCGGAGGGCCGGAGTCGATTCCCGGCCAACGCACAGTATAATTTTTGTTTGTGCCAGTGCACAGGATACGTTTGCATTGTGCCAGGTACAGTCACAGTTGGATGACGTGTAAAGTTTGGAAGCCGGCATTGGTGGTTCAGTGGTAGAATTCTCGCCTGCCACGCAGGAGGCCCGGGTTCGATTCCCGGCCAATGCACAGTATAATTTTTGTTTGTGCTAGTGCACAGGATACATTTCAATTGTGCCAGGTACAGTCACAGTTGGATGACATGTGTAAAGGGTGGAAGCAGGCATTGGTGGTTCAGTGGTAGAATTCTCGCCTGCCACGCGGGAGGCCCTGGTTCGATTCCCGGCCAATGCACAGTATAATTTTTGTTTGTGCTGGTGCACAGGATACATTTCAATTGTGCAAGGTACAGTCACAGTTGGATGACATGTGTAAAGGTTGGAAGCAGGCATTGGTGGTTCAGTGGTAGAATTCTCGCCTGCCACGCGGGAGGCCCGGGTTCGATTCCCGGCCAATGCACACTATAACTTTTGTTGGTGATTCAGTGGTAGAATTCTCGCCTGCCACGCGGAGGGCCGGAGTCGATTCCCGGCCAATGCACAGTATAATTTTTGTTTGTGCCAGTGCACAGGATACATTTGCATTGTGCCAGGTACAGTCACAGTTGGATGACATGTGTAAAGTTTGGAAGCAGGCATTGGTGGTTCAGTGGTAGAATTCTCGCCTGCCACGCGGGAGGCCCGGGTTCGATTCCCGGCCAATGCACAGTATAATTTTTGTTTGTGCTGGTGCACAGGATACATTTCAATTGTGCAAGCTACAGTCACAGTTGGATGACATGTGTAAAGGTTGGAAGCAGGCATTGGTGGTTCAGTGGTAGAATTCTCGTCTGCCACGCGGGAGGCCCGGGTTCGATTCCCGGCCTATGCACAGTATAATGTTTGTTTGCGCTAGTGCACAGGATACATTTCAATTGTGCCAGGTACAGTCACAGTTGGATGACATGTGTAAAGGGTGGAAGCAGGCATTGGTGGTTCAGTGGTAGAATTCTTGCCTGCCACGCGGGAGGCCCGGGTTCGATTCCCGGCCTATGCACAGTATAATGTTTGTTTGCGCTAGTGCACAGGATACATTTCAATTGTGCCAGGTACAGTCACAGTTGGATGACATGTGTAAAGGGTGGAAGCAGGCATTGGTGGTTCAGTGGTAGAATTCTCGCCTGCCACGCGGGAGGCCCGGGTTCGATTCCCGGCCAATGCACAGTATAACTTTTGTTTGTGCTGGTGCACAGGATACATTTCAATTGTGCAAGGTACAGTCACAGTTGGATGACATGTGCAAAGGGTGGAAGCAGGCATTGGTGGTTCAGTGGTAGAATTCTCGCCTGCCACGCGGGAGTCCCGGGTTCGATTCCCGGCCAATGCACAGTGTAATTTTTGTTGGTGGTTCAGTGGTAGAATTCTCGCCTGCCACGCGGAGGGCCGGAGTCGATTCCCGGCCAATGCACAGTATAATTTTTGTTTGTGCTGGTGCACAGGATACATTTCAATTGTGCAAGGTACAGTCACAGTTGGATGACATGTGCAAAGGGTGGAAGCAGGCATTGGTGGTTCAGTGGTAGAATTCTCGCCTGCCACGCGGGAGGCCCGGGTTCGATTCCCGGCCAATGCACAGTATAATTTTTGTTTGTGCTGGTGCACAGGATACATTTCAATTGTGCAAGGTACAGTCACAGTTGGATGACATGTGCAAAGGGTGGAAGCAGGCATTGGTGGTTCAGTGGTAGAATTCTCGCCTGCCACGCGGGAGGCCCGGGTTCGATTCCCGGCCAATGCACAGTATAATTTTTGTTTGTGCCAGTGCACAGGATACGTTTGCATTGTGCCAGGTACAGTCACAGTTGGATGACGTGTAAAATTTGGAAGCCGGCATTGGTGGTTCAGTGGTAGAATTCTCGCCTGCCACGCGGGAGGCCCGGGTTCAATTCCCGGCCAATGCACAGTATAGTTTTTGTTTGTGCTGGTGCACAGGATACATTTCAATTGTGCAAGCTACAGTCACAGTTGGATGACATGTGTAAAGGTTGGAAGCAGGGATTGGTGGTTCAGTGGTAGAATTCTCGTCTGCCACGCGGGAGGCCCGGGTTCGATTCCCGGCCTATGCACAGTATAATGTTTGTTTGCGCTAGTGCACAGGATACATTTCAATTGTGCCAGGTACAGTCACAGTTGGATGACATGTGTAAAGGGTGGAAGCAGGCATTGGTGGTTCAGTGGTAGAATTCTCGCCTGCCACGCGGGAGGCCCGGGTTCGATTCCCGGCCAATGCACAGTATAACTTTTGTTTGTGCTGGTGCACAGGATACATTTCAATTGTGCAAGGTACAGTCACAGTTGGATGACATGTGCAAAGGGTGGAAGCAGGCATTGGTGGTTCAGTGGTAGAATTCTTGCCTGCCACGCGGGAGGCCTGGGTTCGATTCCCGGCCAATGCATAGTATAACTTTTGTTTGTGCTGGTGCACAGGATACATTTCAATTGTGCCAGGTACAGTCACAGTTGGATGACATGTGTAAAGGTTGGAAGCAGGCATTGGTGGTTCAGTGGTAGAATTCTCGCCTGCCACGCGGGAGGCCCGGGTTCGATTCCCGGCCAATGCACAGTATAATTTTTGTTTGTGCTGGTGCACAGGATACATTTCAATTGTGCCAGGTACAGTCACAGTCGGATGACATGTGTAAAGGGTGGAAGCAGGCATTGGTGGTTCAGTGGTAGAATTCTCGCCTGCCACGCGGGAGGCCCGGGTTCGATTCCCGGCCAATGCACAGTAGAATTTTTGTTTGTGCCAGTGCCCAGGATACATTTGCATTGTGCCAGGTACAGTCACAGTTGGATGACATGTGTAAAGGGTGGAAGCAGGCATTGGTGGTTCAGTGGTAGAATTCTCGCCTGCCACGCGGGAGGCCCGGGTTCGATTCCTGGCCAATGCACAGTATAACTTTTGTTTGTGCTGGTGCACAGGATACATTTCAATTGTGCAAGGTACAGTCACAGTTGGATGACATGTGCAAAGGGTGGAAGCAGGCATTGGTGGTTCAGTGGTAGAATTCTCGCCTGCCACGCGGAGGGCCGGAGTCGATTCCCGGCCAATGCACAGTATAATTTTTGTTTGTGCTGGTGCACAGGATACATTTCAATTGTGCAAGGTACAGTCACAGTTGGATGACATGTGTAAAGGTTGGAAGCAGGCATTGGTGGTTCAGTGGTAGAATTCTCGTCTGCCACACGGGAGGCCGGGGTTCGATTCCCGGCCAATGCACAGTATAATGTTTGTTTGCGCTAGTGCACAGGATACATTTCAATTGTGCCAGGTACAGTCACAGTTGGATGACATGTGTAAAGGGTGGAAGCAGGCATTGGTGGTTCAGTGGTAGAATTCTCGCCTGCCACGCGGGAGGCCCGGGTTCGATTCCCGGCCAATGCACAGTATAACTTTTGTTTGTGCTGGTGCACAGGATACATTTCAATTGTGCAAGGTACAGTCACAGTTGGATGACATGTGTAAAGGTTGGAAGCAGGCATTGGTGGTTCAGTGGTAGAATTCTCGTCTGCCACACGGGAGGCCCGGGTTCGATTCCCGGCCAATGCACAGTATAATGTTTGTTTGCGCTAGTGCACAGGATACATTTCAATTGTGCCAGGTACAGTCACAGTTGGATGACATGTGTAAAGGGTGGAAGCAGGCATTGGTGGTTCAGTGGTAGAATTCTCGCCTGCCACGCGGGAGGCCCGGGTTCGATTCCCGGCCAATGCACAGTATAATGTTTGTTTGTGCCAGTGCACAGGATACATTTCAATTGTGCCAGGTACAGTCACAGTCGGATGACATGTGTAAAGAGTGGAAGCAGGCATTGGTGGTTCAGTGGTAGAATTCTCGCCTGCCACGCGGGAGGCCCGGGTTCGATTCCCGGCCAATGCACAGTATAACTTTTGTTTGTGCTGGTGCACAGGATACATTTCAATTGTGCAAGGTACAGTCACAGTTGGATGACATGTGCAAAGGGTGGAAGCAGGCATTGGTGGTTCAGTGGTAGAATTCTCGCCTGCCACGCGGGAGGCCCGGGTTCGATTCCCGGCCAATGCACAGTATAATTTTTGTTGGTGGTTCAGTGGTAGAATTCTCGCCTGCCACGCGGAGGGCCGGAGTCGATTCCCGGCCAATGCACAGTATAATGTTTGTTTGTGCCAGTGCACAGGATACATTTCAATTGTGCCAGGTACAGTCACAGTCGGATGACATGTGTAAAGGGTGGAAGCAGGCATTGGTGGTTCAGTGGTAGAATTCTCGCCTGCCACGCGGGAGGCCCGGGTTCGATTCCCGGCCAATGCACAGTATAACTTTTGTTTGTGCTGGTGCACAGGATACATTTCAATTGTGCCAGGTACAGTCACAGTCGGATGACATGTGTAAAGGGTGGAAGCAGGCATTGGTGGTTCAGTGGTAGAATTCTCGCCTGCCACGCGGGAGGCCCGGGTTCGATTCCCGGCCAATGCACAGTATAATGTTTGTTTGCGCTAGTGCACAGGATACATTTCAATTGTGCCAGGTACAGTCACAGTTGGATGACATGTGTAAAGGGTGGAAGCAGGCATTGGTGGTTCAGTGGTAGAATTCTCGCCTGCCACGCGGGAGGCCCGGGTTCGATTCCCGGCCAATGCACAGTATAACTTTTGTTTGTGCTGGTGCACAGGATACATTTCAATTGTGCAAGGTACAGTCACAGTTGGATGACATGTGTAAAGGTTGGAAGCAGGCATTGGTGGTTCAGTGGTAGAATTCTCGTCTGCCACACGGGAGGCCCGGGTTCGATTCCCGGCCAATGCACAGTATAATGTTTGTTTGCGCTAGTGCACAGGAAACATTTCAATTGTGCCAGGTACAGTCACAGTTGGATGACATGTGTAAAGGGTGGAAGCAGGCATTGGTGGTTCAGTGGTAGAATTCTCGCCTGCCACGCGGGAGGCCCGGGTTCGATTCCCGGCCAATGCACAGTATAATGTTTGTTTGTGCCAGTGCACAGGATACATTTCAATTGTGCCAGGTACAGTCACAGTCGGATGACATGTGTAAAGGGTGGAAGCAGGCATTGGTGGTTCAGTGGTAGAATTCTCGCCTGCCACGCGGGAGGCCCGGGTTCGATTCCCGGCCAATGCACAGTATAATTTTTGTTGGTGGTTCAGTGGTAGAATTCTCGCCTGCCACGCGGAGGGCCGGAGTCGATTCCCGGCCAATGCACAGTATAATGTTTGTTTGTGCCAGTGCACAGGATACATTTCAATTGTGCCAGGTACAGTCACAGTCGGATGACATGTGTAAAGGGTGGAAGCAGGCATTGGTGGTTCAGTGGTAGAATTCTCGCCTGCCACGCGGGAGGCCCGGGTTCGATTCCCGGCCAATGCACAGTATAACTTTTGTTTGTGCTGGTGCACAGGATACATTTCAATTGTGCCAGGTACAGTCACAGTCGGATGACATGTGTAAAGGGTGGAAGCAGGCATTGGTGGTTCAGTGGTAGAATTCTCGCCTGCCACGCGGGAGGCCCGGGTTCGATTCCCGGCCAATGCACAGTATAATGTTTGTTTGCGCTAGTGCACAGGATACATTTCAATTGTGCCAGGTACAGTCACAGTTGGATGACATGTGTAAAGGGTGGAAGCAGGCATTGGTGGTTCAGTGGTAGAATTCTCGCCTGCCACGCGGGAGGCCCGGGTTCGATTCCCGGCCAATGCACAGTATAACTTTTGTTTGTGCTGGTGCACAGGATACATTTCAATTGTGCAAGGTACAGTCACAGTTGGATGACATGTGTAAAGGTTGGAAGCAGGCATTGGTGGTTCAGTGGTAGAATTCTCGTCTGCCACACGGGAGGCCCGGGTTCGATTCCCGGCCAATGCACAGTATAATGTTTGTTTGCGCTAGTGCACAGGAAACATTTCAATTGTGCCAGGTACAGTCACAGTCGGATGACATGTGTAAAGGGTGGAAGCAGGCATTGGTGGTTCAGTGGTAGAATTCTCGCCTGCCACGCGGGAGACCCGGGTTCGATTCCCGGCCAATGCACAGTATATTTGTTTGTGCTAGTGCACAGGATACATTTGGATTGTGCCAGGTACAGTCACAGTTGGATGACATGTGTAAAGGTTGGAAGCAGGCATTGGTGGTTCAGTGGTAGAATTCTCGCCTGCCACGCGGGAGGCCCGGGTTCGATTCACGGCCAATGCACAGTATAATTTTTGTTTGTGCTAGTGCACAGGATACATTTCAATTGTGCCAGGTACAGTCACAGTTGGATGACATGTGTAAAGGGTGGAAGCAGGCATTGGTGGTTCAGTGGTAGAATTCTCGCCTGCCACGCGGGAGGCCCGGGTTCGATTCCCGGCCAATGCACAGTATAATTTTTGTTTGTGCTGGTGCACAGGATACATTTCAATTGTGCAAGGTACAGTCACAGTTGGATGACATGTGTAAAGGCTGGAAGCAGGCATTGGTGTTTCAGTGGTAGAATTCTCGCCTGCCACGCGGGAGGCCCGGGTTCGATTCCCGGCCAATGCACAGTATAACTTTTGTTTGTGCTGGTGCACAGGATACATTTCAATTGTGCAAGGTACAGTCACAGTTGGATGACATGTGCAAAGGGTGGAAGCAGGCATTGGTGGTTCAGTGGTAGAATTCTCGCCTGCCACGCGGGAGGCCCGGGTTCGATTCCCGGCCAATGCACAGTATAATTTTTGTTGGTGGTTCAGTGGTAGAATTCTCGCCTGCCACGCGGAGGGCCGGAGTCGATTCCCGGCCAATGCACAGTATAATTTTTGTTTGTGCCAGTGCACAGGATACATTTGCATTGTGCCAGGTACAGTCACAGTTGGATGACATGTGTAAAGTTTTGAAGCAGGCATTGGTGGTTCAGTGGTAGAATTCTCGACTGCCACGCGGGAGGCCGGAGTCGATTCCCGGCCAATGCACAGTATAATTTTTGTTTGTGCCAGTGCACAGGATACGTTTGCATTGTGCCAGGTACAGTCACAGTTGGATGACGTGTAAAGTTTGGAAGCCGGCATTGGTGGTTCAGTGGTAGAATTCTCGCCTGCCACGCGGGAGGCCCGGGTTCGATTCCCGGCCAATGCACAGTATAATTTTTGTTTGTGCTAGTGCACAGGATACATTTCAATTGTGCCAGGTACAGTCACAGTTGGATGACATGTGTAAAGGGTGGAAGCAGGCATTGGTGGTTCAGTGGTAGAATTCTCGCCTGCCACGCGGGAGGCCCGGGTTCGATTCCCGGCCAATGCACAGTATAATTTTTGTTTGTGCTGGTGCACAGGATACATTTCAATTGTGCAAGGTACAGTCACAGTTGGATGACATGTGTAAAGGTTGGAAGCAGGCATTGGTGGTTCAGTGGTAGAATTCTCGCCTGCCACGCGGGAGGCCCGGGTTCGATTCCCGGCCAATGCACAGTATAATGTTTGTTTGTGCCAGTGCACAGGATACATTTCAATTGTGCCATGTACAGTCATTGTTGGATGACATGTGTAAAGGGTGGAAGCAGGCATTGGTGGTTCAGTGGTAGAATTCTCGCCTGCCACGCGGGAGGCCTGGGTTCGATTCCCGGCCAATGCACAGTATAACTTTTGTTTGTGCTGGTGCACAGGATACATTTCAATTGTGCAAGGTACAGTCACAGTTGGATGACATGTGTAAAGGGTGGAAGCAGGCATTGGTGGTTCAGTGGTAGAATTCTCGCCTGCCACGCGGGAGGCCCTGGTTCGATTCCCGGCCAATGCACAGTATAATTTTTGTTTGTGCTGGTGCACAGGATACATTTCAATTGTGCAAGGTACAGTCACAGTTGGATGACATGTGTAAAGGTTGGAAGCAGGCATTGGTGGTTCAGTGGTAGAATTCTCGCCTGCCACGCGGGAGGCCCGGGTTCGATTCCCGGCCAATGCACAGTATAATTTTTGTTTGTGCTGGTGCACAGGATACATTTCAATTGTGCAAGGTACAGTCACAGTTGGATGACATGTGTAAAGGTTGGAAGCAGGCATTGGTGGTTCAGTGGTAGAATTCTCGCCTGCCACGCGGGAGGCCCGGGTTTGATTCCCGGCCAATGCACAGTATAATGTTTGTTTGTGCCAGTGCACAGGATACATTTCAATTGTACCAGGTACATTCACAGTCGGATGACATGTGTAAAGGGTGGAAGCAGGCATTGGTGGTTCAGTGGTAGAATTCTCGCCTGCCACGCGGGAGGCCCGGGTTCGATTCCCGGCCAATGCACACTATAACTTTTGTTCGTGCTTCAGTGGTAGAATTCTCGCCTGCCACGCGGAGGGCCGGAGTCGATTCCCGGCCAATGCACAGTATAATTTTTGTTTGTGCCAGTGCACAGGATACATTTGCATTGTGCCAGGTACAGTCACAGTTGGATGACATGTGTAAAGTTTGGAAGCAGGCATTGGTGGTTCAGTTGTAGAATTCTCGCCTGCCACGCGGGAGGCCCGGGTTCGATTCCCGGCCAATGCACAGTATAATTTTTGTTTGTGCTGGTGCACAGGATACATTTCAATTGTGCAAGCTACAGTCACAGTTGGATGACATGTGTAAAGGTTGGGAGCAGGCATTGGTGGTTCAGTGGTAGAATTCTCGTCTGCCACACGGGAGGCCCGGGTTCGATTCCCGGCCAATGCACAGTATAATTTTTGTTTGTGCTGGTGCACAGGATACATTTCAATTGTGCAAGGTACAGTCACAGTTGGATGACATGTGTAAAGATTGGAAGCAGGCATTGGTGGTTCAGTGGTAGAATTCTCGCCTGCCACGCGGGAGGCCCGGGTTCGATTCCCGGCCAATGCACAGTATAATTTTTGTTTGTGCTGGTGCACAGGATACATTTCAATTGTGCCAGGTACAGTCACAGTCGGATGACATGTGTAAAGGGTGGAAGCAGGCATTGGTGGTTCAGTGGTAGAATTCTCGCCTGCCACGCGGGAGGCCCGGGTTCGATTCCCGGCCAATGCACAGTAGAATTTTTGTTTGTGCCAGTGCCCAGGATACATTTGCATTGTGCCAGATACAGTCACAGTTGGATGACATGTGTAAAGGGTGGAAGCAGGCATTGGTGGTTCAGTGGTAGAATTCTCGCCTGCCACGCGGGAGGCCTGGGTTCGATTCCTGGCCAATGCACAGTATAACTTTTGTTTGTGCTGGTGCACAGGATACATTTCAATTGTGCAAGGTACAGTCACAGTTGGATGACATGTGCAAAGGGTGGAAGCAGGCATTGGTGGTTCAGTGGTAGAATTCTCGCCTGCCACGCGGAGGGCCGGAGTCGATTCCCGGCCAATGCACAGTATAATTTTTGTTTGTGCTGGTGCACAGGATACATTTCAATTGTGCAAGGTACAGTCACAGTTGGATGACATGTGTAAAGGTTGGAAGCAGGCATTGGTGGTTCAGTGGTAGAATTCTCGTCTGCCACACGGGAGGCCCGGGTTCGATTCCCGGCCAATGCACAGTATAATGTTTGTTTGCGCTAGTGCACAGGATACATTTCAATTGTGCCAGGTACAGTCACAGTTGGATGACATGTGTAAAGGGTGGAAGCAGGCATTGGTGGTTCAGTGGTAGAATTCTCGCCTGCCACGCGGGAGGCCCGGGTTCGATTCCCGGCCAATGCACAGTATAACTTTTGTTTGTGCTGGTGCACAGGATACATTTCAATTGTGCAAGGTACAGTCACAGTTGGATGACATGTGTAAAGGTTGGAAGCAGGCATTGGTGGTTCAGTGGTAGAATTCTCGTCTGCCACACGGGAGGCCCGGGTTCGATTCCCGGCCAATGCACAGTATAATGTTTGTTTGCGCTAGTGCACAGGATACATTTCAATTGTGCCAGGTACAGTCACAGTTGGATGACATGTGTAAAGGGTGGAAGCAGGCATTGGTGGTTCAGTGGTAGAATTCTCGCCTACCACGCGGGAGGCCCGGGTTCGATTCCCGGCCAATGCACAGTATAACTTTTGTTTGTGCTGGTGCACAGGATACATTTCAATTGTGCAAGCTACAGTCACAGTTGGATGACATGTGCAAAGGGTGGAAGCAGGTATTGGTGGTTCAGTGGTAGAATTATCGCCTGCCATGCGGGAGGCCCGGGTTCGATTCCCGGCCAATGCACAGTATAATTTTTGTTTGTGCTAGTGCACAGGATACATTTCAATTGTGCCAGGTACAGTCACAGTTGGATTACATGTGTAAACGGTGGAAGCAGGCATTGGTGGTTCAGTGGTAGAATTCTCGCCTGCCACGCGGGAGGCCCGGGTTCGATTCCCGGCCAATGCACAGTATAATTTTTGTTTGTGCTGGTGCACAGGATACATTTCAATTGTGCAAGGTACAGTCACAGTTGGATGACATGTGTAAAGGTTGGAAGCAGGCATTGGTGGTTCAGTGGTAGAATTCTCGCCTGCCACGCGGGAGGCCCGGGTTTGATTCCCGGCCAATGCACAGTATAATGTTTGTTTGTGCCAGTGCACAGGATACATTTCAATTGTGCCAGGTACAGTCACAGTCGGATGACATGTGTAAAGGGTGGAAGCAGGCATTGGTGGTTCAGTGGTAGAATTCTCGCCTGCCACGCGGGAGGCCCGGGTTCGATTCCCGGCCAATGCACAGTATAACTTTTGTTTGTGCTGGTGCACAGGATACATTTCAATTGTGCAAGGTACAGTCACAGTTGGATGACATGTGCAAAGGGTGGAAGCAGGCATTGGTGGTTCAGTGGTAGAATTCTCGCCTGCCACGCGGGAGGCCCGGGTTCGATTCCCGGCCAATGCACAGTATAATTTTTGTTGGTGGTTCAGTGGTAGAATTCTCGCCTGCCACGCGGAGGGCCGGAGTCGATTCCCGGCCAATGCACAGTATAATTTTTGTTTGTGCCAGTGCACAGGATACATTTGCATTGTGCCAGGTACAGTCACAGTTGGATGACATGTGTAAAGTTTTGAAGCAGGCATTGGTGGTTCAGTGGTAGAATTCTCGCCTGCCACGCGGGAGGCCGGAGTCGATTCCCGGCCAATGCACAGTATAATTTTTGTTTGTGCCAGTGCACAGGATACGTTTGCATTGTGCCAGGTACAGTCACAGTTGGATGACGTGTAAAGTTTGGAAGCCGGCATTGGTGGTTCAGTGGTAGAATTCTCGCCTGCCACGCGGGAGGCCCGGGTTCGATTCCCGGCCAATGCACAGTATAATTTTTGTTTGTGCTAGTGCACAGGATACATTTCAATTGTGCCAGGTACAGTCACAGTTGGATGACATGTGTAAAGGGTGGAAGCAGGCATTGGTGGTTCAGTGGTAGAATTCTCGCCTGCCACGCGGGAGGCCCGGGTTCGATTCCCGGCCAATGCACAGTATAATTTTTGTTTGTGCTGGTGCACAGGATACATTTCAATTGTGCAAGGTACAGTCACAGTCGGATGACATGTGTAAAGGGTGGAAGCAGGCATTGGTGGTTCAGTGGTAGAATTCTCGCCTGCCACGCGGGAGGCCCGGGTTCGATTCCCGGCCAATGCACAGTATAACTTTTGTTTGTGCTGGTGCACAGGATACATTTCAATTGTGCCAGGTACAGTCACAGTCGGATGACATGTGTAAAGGGTGGAAGCAGGCATTGGTAGTTCAGTGGTAGAATTCTCGCCTGCCACGCGGGAGGCCCGGGTTCGATTCCCGGCCAATGCACAGTATGATTTTTGTTTGCGCTAGTGCACAGGATACATTTCAATTGTGCAAGGTACAGTCACAGTTGGATGACATGTGTAAAGGTTGGAAGCAGGCATTGGTGGTTCAGTGGTAGAATTCTCGCCTGCCACGCGGGAGGCCCGGGTTCGATTCCCGGCCAATGCACAGTATGATTTTTGTTTGCGCTAGTGCACAGGATACATTTCAATTGTGCCATGTACAGTCATTGTTGGATGACATGTGTAAAGGGTGGAAGCAGGCATTGGTGGTTCAGTGGTAGAATACTCGCCTGCCACGCGGGAGGCCCGGGTTCGATTCCCGGCCAATGCACAGTATAACTTTTGTTTGTGCTGGTGCACAGGATACATTTCAATTGTGCAAGGTACAGTCACAGTTGGATGACATGTGCAAAGGGTGGAAGCAGGCATTGGTGGTTCAGTGGTAGAATTCTCGCCTGCCACGCGGGAGGCCCGGGTTCGATTCCCGGCCAATGCACAGTATAATTTTTGTTGGTGGTTCAGTGGTAGAATTCTCGCCTGCCACGCGGAGGGCCGGAGTCGATTCCCGGCCAATGCACAGTATAATTTTTGTTTGTGCTGGTGCACAGGATACATTTCAATTGTGCAAGGTACAGTCACAGTTGGATGACATGTGCAAAGTTTGGAAGCCGGCATTGGTGGTTCAGTGGTAGAATTCTCGCCTGCCACGCGGGAGGCCCGGGTTCGATTCCCGGCCAATGCACAGTATAATTTTTGTTTGTGCTGGTGCACAGGATACATTTCAATTGTGCAAGGTACAGTCACAGTTGGATGACATGTGTAAAGGTTAGAAGCAGGCATTGGTGGTTCAGTGGTAGAATTCTCGCCTGCCACGCGGGAGGCCCGGGTTCGATTCCCGGCCAATGCACAGTATAATGTTTGTTTGTGCCAGTGCACAGGATACATTTCAATTGTGCCAGGTACAGTCACAGTCGGATGACATGTGTAAAGGGTGGAAGCAGGCATTGGTGGTTCAGTGGTAGAATTCTCGCCTGCCACGCGGGAGGCCCGGGTTCGATTCCCGGCCAATGCACACTATAACTTTTGTTGGTGATTCAGTGGTAGAATTCTCGCCTGCCACGCGGAGGGCCGGAGTCGATTCCCGGCCAATGCACAGTATAATTTTTGTTTGTGCCAGTGCACAGGATACATTTCAATTGTGCCATGTACAGTCATTGTTGGATGACATGTGTAAAGGGTGGAAGCAGGCATTGGTGGTTCAGTGGTAGAATTCTCGCCTGCCACGCGGGAGGCCTGGGTTCGATTCCCGGCCAATGCACAGTATAACTTTTGTTTGTGCTGGTGCACAGGATACATTTCAATTGTGCAAGGTACAGTCACAGTTGGATGACATGTGCAAAGGGTGGAAGCAGGCATTGGTGGTTCAGTGGTAGAATTCTCGCCTGCCACGCGGGAGTCCCGGGTTCGATTCCCGGCCAATGCACAGTGTAATTTTTGTTGGTGGTTCAGTGGTAGAATTCTCGCCTGCCACGCGGGAGGCCCGGGTTCGATTCCCGGCCAATGCACAGTATAATTTTTGTTTGTGCTGGTGCACAGGATACATTTCAATTGTGCAAGGTACAGTCACAGTCGGATGACATGTGTAAAGGGTGGAAGCAGGCATTGGTGGTTCAGTGGTAGAATTCTCGCCTGCCACGCGGGAGGCCCGGGTTCGATTCCCGGCCAATGCACAGTATAACTTTTGTTTGTGCTGGTGCACAGGATACATTTCAATTGTGCCAGGTACAGTCACAGTCGGATGACATGTGTAAAGGGTGGAAGCAGGCATTGGTAGTTCAGTGGTAGAATTGTCGCCTGCCACGCGGGAGGCCCGGGTTCGATTCCCGGCCAATGCACAGTATGATTTTTGTTTGCGCTAGTGCACAGGATACATTTCAATTGTGCAAGGTACAGTCACAGTTGGATGACATGTGTAAAGGTTGGAAGCAGGCATTGGTGGTTCAGTGGTAGAATTCTCGCCTGCTACGCGGGAGGCCCGGGTTCGATTCCCGGCCAATGCACAGTATGATTTTTGTTTGCGCTAGTGCACAGGATACATTTCAATTGTGCCATGTACAGTCATTGTTGGATGACATGTGTAAAGGGTGGAAGCAGGCATTGGTGGTTCAGTGGTAGAATTCTCGCCTGCCACGCGGGAGGCCCGGGTTCGATTCCCGGCCAATGCACAGTATAACTTTTGTTTGTGCTGGTGCACAGGATACATTTCAATTGTGCAAGGTACAGTCACAGTTGGATGACATGTGCAAAGGGTGGAAGCAGGCATTGGTGGTTCAGTGGTAGAATTCTCGCCTGCCACGCGGGAGGCCCGGGTTCGATTCCCGGCCAATGCACAGTATAATTTTTGTTGGTGGTTCAGTGGTAGAATTCTCGCCTGCCACGCGGAGGGCCGGAGTCGATTCCCGGCCAATGCACAGTATAATTTTTGTTTGTGCTGGTGCACAGGATACATTTCAATTGTGCAAGGTACAGTCACAGTTGGATGACATGTGCAAAGTTTGGAAGCCGGCATTGGTGGTTCAGTGGTAGAATTCTCGCCTGCCACGCGGGAGGCCCGGGTTCGATTCCCGGCCAATGCACAGTATAATTTTTGTTTGTGCTGGTGCACAGGATACATTTCAAATTGTGCAAGGTACAGTCACAGTTGGATGACATGTGTAAAGGTTGGAAGCAGGCATTGGTGGTTCAGTGGTAGAATTCTCGCCTGCCACGCGGGAGGCCCGGGTTCGATTCCCGGCCAATGCACAGTATAATGTTTGTTTGTGCCAGTGCACAGGATACATTTCAATTGTGCCAGGTACAGTCACAGTCGGATGACATGTGTAAAGGGTGGAAGCAGGCATTGGTGGTTCAGTGGTAGAATTCTCGCCTGCCACGCGGGAGGCCCGGGTTCGATTCCCGGCCAATGCACACTATAACTTTTGTTGGTGATTCAGTGGTAGAATTCTCGCCTGCCACGCGGAGGGCCGGAGTCGATTCCCGGCCAATGCACAGTATAATTTTTGTTTGTGCCAGTGCACAGGATACATTTGCATTGTGCCAGGTACAGTCACAGTTGGATGACATGTGTAAAGTTTGGAAGCAGGCATTGGTGGTTCAGTGGTAGAATTCTCGCCTGCCACGCGGGAGGCCCGGGTTCGATTCCCGGCCAATGCACAGTATAATTTTTGTTTGTGCTGGTGCACAGGATACATTTCAATTGTGCAAGCTACAGTCACAGTTGGATGACATGTGTAAAGGTTGGAAGCAGGCATTGGTGGTTCAGTGGTAGAATTCTCGTCTGCCACGCGGGAGGCCCGGGTTCGATTCCCGGCCTATGCACAGTATAATGTTTGTTTGCGCTAGTGCACAGGATACATTTCAATTGTGCCAGGTACAGTCACAGTTGGATGACATGTGTAAAGGGTGGAAGCAGGCATTGGTGGTTCAGTGGTAGAATTCTTGCCTGCCACGCGGGAGGCCCGGGTTCGATTCCCGGCCTATGCACAGTATAATGTTTGTTTGCGCTAGTGCACAGGATACATTTCAATTGTGCCAGGTACAGTCACAGTTGGATGACATGTGTAAAGGGTGGAAGCAGGCATTGGTGGTTCAGTGGTAGAATTCTCGCCTGCCACGCGGGAGGCCCGGGTTCGATTCCCGGCCAATGCACAGTATAACTTTTGTTTGTGCTGGTGCACAGGATACATTTCAATTGTGCAAGGTACAGTCACAGTTGGATGACATGTGCAAAGGGTGGAAGCAGGCATTGGTGGTTCAGTGGTAGAATTCTTGCCTGCCACGCGGGAGGCCTGGGTTCGATTCCCGGCCAATGCACAGTATAACTTTTGTATGTGCTGGTGCACAGGATACATTTCAATTGTGCCAGGTACAGTCACAGTTGGATGACATGTGTAAAGGTTGGAAGCAGGCATTGGTGGTTCAGTGGTAGAATTCTCGTCTGCCACGCGGAGGGCCGGAGTCGATTCCCGGCCAATGCACAGTATAATTTTTGTTTGTGCCAGTGCACAGGATACATTTGCATTGTGCCAGGTACAGTCACAGTTGGATGACATGTGTAAAGTTTGGAAGCAGGCATTGGTGGTTCAGTGGTAGAATTCTCGCCTGCCACGCGGGAGGCCCGGGTTCGATTCCCGGCCTATGCACAGTATAATGTTTGTTTGCGCTAGTGCACAGGATACATTTCAATTGTGCCAGGTACAGTCACAGTTGGATGACATGTGTAAAGGGTGGAAGCAGGCATTGGTGGTTCAGTGGTAGAATTCTTGCCTGCCACGCGGGAGGCCCGGGTTCGATTCCCGGCCTATGCACAGTATAATGTTTGTTTGCGCTAGTGCACAGGATACATTTCAATTGTGCCAGGTACAGTCACAGTTGGATGACATGTGTAAAGGGTGGAAGCAGGCATTGGTGGTTCAGTGGTAGAATTCTCGCCTGCCACGCGGGAGGCCCGGGTTCGATTCCCGGCCAATGCACAGTATAACTTTTGTTTGTGCTGGTGCACAGGATACATTTCAATTGTGCAAGGTACAGTCACAGTTGGATGACATGTGCAAAGGGTGGAAGCAGGCATTGGTGGTTCAGTGGTAGAATTCTTGCCTGCCACGCGGGAGGCCTGGGTTCGATTCCCGGCCAATGCACAGTATAACTTTTGTATGTGCTGGTGCACAGGATACATTTCAATTGTGCCAGGTACAGTCACAGTTGGATGACATGTGTAAAGGTTGGAAGCAGGCATTGGTGGTTCAGTGGTAGAATTCTCGTCTGCCACGCGGAGGGCCGGAGTCGATTCCCGGCCAATGCACAGTATAATTTTTGTTTGTGCCAGTGCACAGGATACATTTGCATTGTGCCAGGTACAGTCACAGTTGGATGACATGTGTAAAGTTTGGAAGCAGGCATTGGTGGTTCAGTGGTAGAATTCTCGCCTGCCACGCGGGAGGCCCGGGTTCGATTCCCGGCCAATGCACAGTATAATTTTTGTTTGTGCTGGTGCACAGGATACATTTCAATTGTGCAAGCTACAGTCACAGTTGGATGACATGTGTAAAGGTTGGAAGCAGGCATTGGTGGTTCAGTGGTAGAATTCTCGTCTGCCATGCGGGAGGCCCGGGTTCGATTCCCGGCCTATGCACAGTATAATGTTTGTTTGCGCTAGTGCACAGGATACATTTCAATTGTGCCAGGTACAGTCACAGTTGGATGACATGTGTAAAGGGTGGAAGCAGGCATTGGTGGTTCAGTGGTAGAATTCTTGCCTGCCACGCGGGAGGCCCGGGTTCGATTCCCGGCCTATGCACAGTATAATGTTTGTTTGCGCTAGTGCACAGGATACATTTCAATTGTGCCAGGTACAGTCACAGTTGGATGACATGTGTAAAGGGTGGAAGCAGGCATTGGTGGTTCAGTGGTAGAATTCTCGCCTGCCACGCGGGAGGCCCGGGTTCGATTCCCGGCCAATGCACAGTATAACTTTTGTTTGTGCTGGTGCACAGGATACATTTCAATTGTGCAAGGTACAGTCACAGTTGGATGACATGTGCAAAGGGTGGAAGCAGGCATTGGTGGTTCAGTGGTAGAATTCTTGCCTGCCACGCGGGAGGCCTGGGTTCGATTCCCGGCCAATGCACAGTATAACTTTTGTATGTGCTGGTGCACAGGATACATTTCAATTGTGCCAGGTACAGTCACAGTTGGATGACATGTGTAAAGGTTGGAAGCAGGCATTGGTGGTTCAGTGGTAGAATTCTCGTCTGCCACACGGGAGGCCCGGGTTCGATTCCCGGCCAATGCACAGTATAATGTTTGTTTGCGCTAGTGCACAGGATACATTTCAATTGTGCCAGGTACAGTCACAGTTGGATGACATGTGTAAAGGGTGGAAGCAGGCATTGGTGGTTCAGTGGTAGAATTCTCGCCTGCCACGCGGGAGGCCCGGGTTCGATTCCCGGCCAATGCACAGTATAATGTTTGTTTGTGCCAGTGCACAGGATACATTTCAATTGTGCCAGGTACAGTCACAGTCGGATGACATGTGTAAAGGGTGGAAGCAGGCATTGGTGGTTCAGTGGTAGAATTCTCGCCTGCCACGCGGGAGGCCCGGGTTCGATTCCCGGCCAATGCACAGTATAACTTTTGTTTGTGCTGGTGCACAGGATACATTTCAATTGTGCAAGGTACAGTCACAGTTGGATGACATGTGCAAAGGGTGGAAGCAGGCATTGGTGGTTCAGTGGTAGAATTCTCGCCTGCCACGCGGGAGGCCCGGGTTCGATTCCCGGCCAATGCACAGTATAACTTTTGTTTGTGCTGGTGCACAGGATACATTTCAATTGTGCAAGGTACAGTCACAGTTGGATGACATGTGTAAAGGTTGGAAGCAGGCATTGGTGGTTCAGTGGTAGAATTCTCGTCTGCCACACGGGAGGCCCGGGTTCGATTCCCGGCCAATGCACAGTATAATGTTTGTTTGCGCTAGTGCACAGGATACATTTCAATTGTGCCAGGTACAGTCACAGTTGGATGACATGTGTAAAGGGTGGAAGCAGGCATTGGTGGTTCAGTGGTAGAATTCTCGCCTACCACGCGGGAGGCCCGGGTTCGATTCCCGGCCAATGCACAGTATAACTTTTGTTTGTGCTGGTGCACAGGATACATTTCAATTGTGCAAGCTACAGTCACAGTTGGATGACATGTGCAAAGGGTGGAAGCAGGTATTGGTGGTTCAGTGGTAGAATTATCGCCTGCCATGCGGGAGGCCCGGGTTCGATTCCCGGCCAATGCACAGTATAATTTTTGTTTGTGCTAGTGCACAGGATACATTTCAATTGTGCCAGGTACAGTCACAGTTGGATTACATGTGTAAAGGGTGGAAGCAGGCATTGGTGGTACAGTGGTAGAATTCTCGCCTGCCACGCGGGAGGCCCGGGTTCGATTCCCGGCCAATGCACAGTATAATTTTTGTTTGTGCTGGTGCACAGGATACATTTCAATTGTGCAAGGTACAGTCACAGTTGGATGACATGTGTAAAGGTTGGAAGCAGGCATTGGTGGTTCAGTGGTAGAATTCTCGCCTGCCACGCGGGAGGCCCGGGTTTGATTCCCGGCCAATGCACAGTATAATGTTTGTTTGTGCCAGTGCACAGGATACATTTCAATTGTGCCAGGTACAGTCACAGTCGGATGACATGTGTAAAGGGTGGAAGCAGGCATTGGTGGTTCAGTGGTAGAATTCTCGCCTGCCACGCGGGAGGCCCGGGTTCGATTCCCGGCCAATGCACAGTATAACTTTTGTTTGTGCTGGTGCACAGGATACATTTCAATTGTGCAAGGTACAGTCACAGTTGGATGACATGTGCAAAGGGTGGAAGCAGGCATTGGTGGTTCAGTGGTAGAATTCTCGCCTGCCACGCGGGAGGCCCGGGTTCGATTCCCGGCCAATGCACAGTATAATTTTTGTTGGTGGTTCAGTGGTAGAATTCTCGCCTGCCACGCGGAGGGCCGGAGTCGATTCCCGGCCAATGCACAGTATAATTTTTGTTTGTGCCAGTGCACAGGATACATTTGCATTGTGCCAGGTACAGTCACAGTTGGATGACATGTGTAAAGTTTTGAAGCAGGCATTGGTGGTTCAGTGGTAGAATTCTCGCCTGCCACGCGGGAGGCCGGAGTCGATTCCCGGCCAATGCACAGTATAATTTTTGTTTGTGCCAGTGCACAGGATACGTTTGCATTGTGCCAGGTACAGTCACAGTTGGATGACGTGTAAAGTTTGGAAGCCGGCATTGGTGGTTCAGTGGTAGAATTCTCGCCTGCCACGCGGGAGGCCCGGGTTCGATTCCCGGCCAATGCACAGTATAATTTTTGTTTGTGCTAGTGCACAGGATACATTTCAATTGTGCCAGGTACAGTCACAGTTGGATGACATGTGTAAAGGGTGGAAGCAGGCATTGGTGGTTCAGTGGTAGAATTCTCGCCTGCCACGCGGGAGGCCCGGGTTCGATTCCCGGCCAATGCACAGTATAATTTTTGTTTGTGCTGGTGCACAGGATACATTTCAATTGTGCAAGGTACAGTCACAGTCGGATGACATGTGTAAAGGGTGGAAGCAGGCATTGGTGGTTCAGTGGTAGAATTCTCGCCTGCCACGCGGGAGGCCCGGGTTCGATTCCCGGCCAATGCACAGTATAACTTTTGTTTGTGCTGGTGCACAGGATACATTTCAATTGTGCCAGGTACAGTCACAGTCGGATGACATGTGTAAAGGGTGGAAGCAGGCATTGGTAGTTCAGTGGTAGAATTCTCGCCTGCCACGCGGGAGGCCCGGGTTCGATTCCCGGCCAATGCACAGTATGATTTTTGTTTGCGCTAGTGCACAGGATACATTTCAATTGTGCAAGGTACAGTCACAGTTGGATGACATGTGTAAAGGTTGGAAGCAGGCATTGGTGGTTCAGTGGTAGAATTCTCGCCTGCCACGCGGGAGGCCCGGGTTCGATTCCCGGCCAATGCACAGTATGATTTTTGTTTGCGCTAGTGCACAGGATACATTTCAATTGTGCCATGTACAGTCATTGTTGGATGACATGTGTAAAGGGTGGAAGCAGGCATTGGTGGTTCAGTGGTAGAATTCTCGCCTGCCACGCGGGAGGCCCGGGTTCGATTCCCGGCCAATGCACAGTATAACTTTTGTTTGTGCTGGTGCACAGGATACATTTCAATTGTGCAAGGTACAGTCACAGTTGGATGACATGTGCAAAGGGTGGAAGCAGGCATTGGTGGTTCAGTGGTAGAATTCTCGCCTGCCACGCGGGAGGCCCGGGTTCGATTCCCGGCCAATGCACAGTATAATTTTTGTTGGTGGTTCAGTGGTAGAATTCTCGCCTGCCACGCGGAGGGCCGGAGTCGATTCCCGGCCAATGCACAGTATAATTTTTGTTTGTGCTGGTGCACAGGATACATTTCAATTGTGCAAGGTACAGTCACAGTTGGATGACATGTGCAAAGTTTGGAAGCCGGCATTGGTGGTTCAGTGGTAGAATTCTCGCCTGCCACGCGGGAGGCCCGGGTTCGATTCCCGGCCAATGCACAGTATAATTTTTGTTTGTGCTGGTGCACAGGATACATTTCAATTGTGCAAGGTACAGTCACAGTTGGATGACATGTGTAAAGGTTAGAAGCAGGCATTGGTGGTTCAGTGGTAGAATTCTCGCCTGCCACGCGGGAGGCCCGGGTTCGATTCCCGGCCAATGCACAGTATAATGTTTGTTTGTGCCAGTGCACAGGATGCATTTCAATTGTGCCAGGTACAGTCACAGTCGGATGACATGTGTAAAGGGTGGAAGCAGGCATTGGTGGTTCAGTGGTAGAATTCTCGCCTGCCACGCGGGAGGCCCGGGTTCGATTCCCGGCCAATGCACACTATAACTTTTGTTGGTGATTCAGTGGTAGAATTCTCGCCTGCCACGCGGAGGGCCGGAGTCGATTCCCGGCCAATGCACAGTATAATTTTTGTTTGTGCCAGTGCACAGGATACATTTCAATTGTGCCATGTACAGTCATTGTTGGATGACATGTGTAAAGGGTGGAAGCAGGCATTGGTGGTTCAGTGGTAGAATTCTCGCCTGCCACGCGGGAGGCCCGGGTTCGATTCCCGGCCAATGCACAGTATAACTTTTGTTTGTGCTGGTGCACAGGATACATTTCAATTGTGCAAGGTACAGTCACAGTTGGATGACATGTGCAAAGGGTGGAAGCAGGCATTGGTGGTTCAGTGGTAGAATTCTCGCCTGCCACGCGGGAGTCCCGGGTTCGATTCCCGGCCAATGCACAGTGTAATTTTTGTTGGTGGTTCAGTGGTAGAATTCTCGCCTGCCACGCGGGAGGCCCGGGTTCGATTCCCGGCCAATGCACAGTATAATTTTTGTTTGTGCTGGTGCACAGGATACATTTCAATTGTGCAAGGTACAGTCACAGTCGGATGACATGTGTAAAGGGTGGAAGCAGGCATTGGTGGTTCAGTGGTAGAATTCTCGCCTGCCACGCGGGAGGCCCGGGTTCGATTCCCGGCCAATGCACAGTATAACTTTTGTTTGTGCTGGTGCACAGGATACATTTCAATTGTGCCAGGTACAGTCACAGTCGGATGACATGTGTAAAGGGTGGAAGCAGGCATTGGTAGTTCAGTGGTAGAATTGTCGCCTGCCACGCGGGAGGCCCGGGTTCGATTCCCGGCCAATGCACAGTATGATTTTTGTTTGCGCTAGTGCACAGGATACATTTCAATTGTGCAAGGTACAGTCACAGTTGGATGACATGTGTAAAGGTTGGAAGCAGGCATTGGTGGTTCAGTGGTAGAATTCTCGCCTGCCACGCGGGAGGCCCGGGTTCGATTCCCGGCCAATGCACAGTATGATTTTTGTTTGCGCTAGTGCACAGGATACATTTCAATTGTGCCATGTACAGTCATTGTTGGATGACATGTGTAAAGGGTGGAAGCAGGCATTGGTGGTTCAGTGGTAGAATTCTCGCCTGCCACGCGGGAGGCCCGGGTTCGATTCCCGGCCAATGCACAGTATAACTTTTGTTTGTGCTGGTGCACAGGATACATTTCAATTGTGCAAGGTACAGTCACAGTTGGATGACATGTGCAAAGGGTGGAAGCAGGCATTGGTGGTTCAGTGGTAGAATTCTCGCCTGCCACGCGGGAGGCCCGGGTTCGATTCCCGGCCAATGCACAGTATAATTTTTGTTGGTGGTTCAGTGGTAGAATTCTCGCCTGCCACGCGGAGGGCCGGAGTCGATTCCCGGCCAATGCACAGTATAATTTTTGTTTGTGCTGGTGCACAGGATACATTTCAATTGTGCAAGGTACAGTCACAGTTGGATGACATGTGCAAAGTTTGGAAGCCGGCATTGGTGGTTCAGTGGTAGAATTCTCGCCTGCCACGCGGGAGGCCCGGGTTCGATTCCCGGCCAATGCACAGTATAATTTTTGTTTGTGCTGGTGCACAGGATACATTTCAAATTGTGCAAGGTACAGTCACAGTTGGATGACATGTGTAAAGGTTGGAAGCAGGCATTGGTGGTTCAGTGGTAGAATTCTCGCCTGCCACGCGGGAGGCCCGGGTTCGATTCCCGGCCAATGCACAGTATAATTTTTGTTTGTGCTGGTGCACAGGATACATTTCAATTGTGCAAGCTACAGTCACAGTTGGATGACATGTGTAAAGGTTGGAAGCAGGCATTGGTGGTTCAGTGGTAGAATTCTCGTCTGCCACGCGGGAGGCCCGGGTTCGATTCCCGGCCTATGCACAGTATAATGTTTGTTTGCGCTAGTGCACAGGATACATTTCAATTGTGCCAGGTACAGTCACAGTTGGATGACATGTGTAAAGGGTGGAAGCAGGCATTGGTGGTTCAGTGGTAGAATTCTTGCCTGCCACGCGGGAGGCCCGGGTTCGATTCCCGGCCTATGCACAGTATAATGTTTGTTTGCGCTAGTGCACAGGATACATTTCAATTGTGCCAGGTACAGTCACAGTTGGATGACATGTGTAAAGGGTGGAAGCAGGCATTGGTGGTTCAGTGGTAGAATTCTCGCCTGCCACGCGGGAGGCCCGGGTTCGATTCCCGGCCAATGCACAGTATAACTTTTGTTTGTGCTGGTGCACAGGATACATTTCAATTGTGCAAGGTACAGTCACAGTTGGATGACATGTGTAAAGGGTGGAAGCAGGCATTGGTGGTTCAGTGGTAGAATTCTTGCCTGCCACGCGGGAGGCCCGGGTTCGATTCCCGGCCAATGCACAGTATAATGTTTGTTTGCGCTAGTGCACAGGATACATTTCAATTGTGCCAGGTACAGTCACAGTTGGATGACATGTGTAAAGGGTGGAAGCAGGCATTGGTGGTTCAGTGGTAGAATTCTCGCCTGCCACGCGGGAGGCCCGGGTTCGATTCCCGGCCAATGCACAGTATAACTTTTGTTTGTGCTGGTGCACAGGATACATTTCAATTGTGCAAGGTACAGTCACAGTTGGATGACATGTGTAAAGGCTGGAAGCAGGCATTGGTGTTTCAGTGGTAGAATTCTCGCCTGCCACGCGGGAGGCCCGGGTTCGATTCCCGGCCAATGCACAGTATAACTTTTGTTTGTGCTGGTGCACAGGATACATTTCAATTGTGCAAGGTACAGTCACAGTTGGATGACATGTGCAAAGGGTGGAAGCAGGCATTGGTGGTTCAGTGGTAGAATTCTCGCCTGCCACGCGGGAGGCCCGGGTTCGATTCCCGGCCAATGCACAGTATAATTTTTGTTGGTGGTTCAGTGGTAGAATTCTCGCCTGCCACGCGGAGGGCCGGAGTCGATTCCCGGCCAATGCACAGTATAATTTTTGTTTGTGCCAGTGCACAGGATACATTTGCATTGTGCCAGGTACAGTCACAGTTGGATGACATGTGTAAAGTTTTGAAGCAGGCATTGGTGGTTCAGTGGTAGAATTCTCGACTGCCACGCGGGAGGCCGGAGTCGATTCCCGGCCAATGCACAGTATAATTTTTGTTTGTGCCAGTGCACTGGATACGTTTGCATTGTGCCAGGTACAGTCACAGTTGGATGACGTGTAAAGTTTGGAAGCCGGCATTGGTGGTTCAGTGGTAGAATTCTCGCCTGCCACGCGGGAGGCCCGGGTTCGATTCCCGGCCAATGCACAGTATAATTTTTGTTTGTGCTAGTGCACAGGATACATTTCAATTGTGCCAGGTACAGTCACAGTTGGATGACATGTGTAAAGGGTGGAAGCAGGCATTGGTGGTTCAGTGGTAGAATTCTCGCCTGCCACGCGGGAGGCCCGGGTTCGATTCCCGGCCAATGCACAGTATAATTTTTGTTTGTGCTGGTGCACAGGATACATTTCAATTGTGCAAGGTACAGTCACAGTTGGATGACATGTGTAAAGGTTGGAAGCAGGCATTGGTGGTTCAGTGGTAGAATTCTCGCCTGCCACGCGGGAGGCCCGGGTTCGATTCCCGGCCAATGCACAGTATAATGTTTGTTTGTGCCAGTGCACAGGATACATTTCAATTGTGCCATGTACAGTCATTGTTGGATGACATGTGTAAAGGGTGGAAGCAGGCATTGGTGGTTCAGTGGTAGAATTCTCGCCTGCCACGCGGGAGGCCTGGGTTCGATTCCCGGCCAATGCACAGTATAACTTTTGTTTGTGCTGGTGCACAGGATACATTTCAATTGTGCAAGGTACAGTCACAGTTGGATGACATGTGCAAAGGGTGGAAGCAGGCATTGGTGGTTCAGTGGTAGAATTCTCGCCTGCCACGCGGGAGGCCCGGGTTCGATTCCCGGCCAATGCACAGTATAACTTTTGTTTGTGCTGGTGCACAGGATACATTTCAATTGTGCAAGCTACAGTCACAGTTGGATGACATGTGCAAAGGGTGGAAGCAGGCATTGGTGGTTCAGTGGTAGAATTCTCGCCTGCCACGCGGGAGGCCCGGGTTCGATTCCCGGCCAATGCACAGTATAATTTTTGTTTGTGCTGGTGCACAGGATACATTTCAATTGTGCCAGGTACAGTCACAGTTGGATGACATGTGCAAAGGGCGGAAGCAGGCATTGGTGGTTCAGTGGTAGAATTCTCGCCTGCCACGCGGAGGGCCGGAGTCGATTCCCGGCCAATGCACAGTATAATTTTTGTTTGTGCTGGTGCACAGGATACATTTCAATTGTGCAAGGTACAGTCACAGTTGGATGACATGTGTAAAGGTTGGAAGCAGGCATTGGTGGTTCAGTGGTAGAATTCTCACCTGCCACGCGGGAGGCCCGGGTTCGATTCCCGGCCAATGCACAGTATAATTTTTGTTTGTGCTGGTGCACAGGATACATTTCAATTGTGCAAGGTACAGTCACAGTTGGATGACATGTGTAAAGGTTGGAAGCAGGCATTGGTGGTTCAGTGGTAGAATTCTCGCCTGCCACGCGGGAGGCCCGGGTTCGATTCCCGGCCAATGCACAGTATAATTTTTGTTTGTGCTGGTGCACAGGATACATTTCAACTGTGCCAGGTACAGTCACAGTCGGATGACATGTGTAAAGGGTGGAAGCAGGCATTGGTGGTTCAGTGGTAGAATTCTCGCCTGCCACGCGGGAGGCCCGGGTTCGATTCCCGGCAAATGCACAGTAGAATTTTAGTTTGTGCCAGTGCACAGGATACATTTGCATTGTGCCAGGTACAGTCACAGTTGGATGACATGTGTAAAGGGTGGAAGCAGGCATTGGTGGTTCAGTGGTAGAATTCTCGCCTGCCACGCGGGAGGCCCGGGTTCGATTCCTGGCCAATGCACAGTATGATTTTTGTTTGCGCTAGTGCACAGGATACATTTCAATTGTGCCAGGTACAGTCACAGTTGGATGACATGTGTAAAGGGTGGAAGCAGGCATTGGTGGTTCAGGGGTAGAATTCTCGCCTGCAACGCGGAGGGCTGGAGTCGATTCCCGGCCAATGCACAGTATAATTTTTGTTTGTGCCAGTGCACAGGATACATTTGCATTGTGCCAGGTACAGTCACAGTTGGATGACATGTGTAAAGTTTGGAAGCAGGCATTGGTGGTTCAGTGGTAGAATTCTCGCCTGCCACGCGGGAGGCCCGGGTTAGATTCCCGCCCAATGCACAGTATAATTTTTGTTTGTGCTGGTGCACAGGATACATTTCAATTGTGCAAGGTACAGTCACAGTTGGATGACATGTGCAAAGGGTGGAAGCAGGCATTGGTGGTTCAGTGGTAGAATTCTCGCCTGCCACGCGGGAGGCCCGGGTTCGATTCCCGGCCAATGCACAATACAATTTTTGTTTGTTCCAGTGCACAGGATACATTTCAATTGTGCCAGGTACAGTCACAGTTGGATGACATGTGTAAAGTTTGGAAGCAGGCATTGGTGGTTCAGTGGTAGAATTCTCACCTGCCACGCGGGAGACCCGGGTTCGATTCCCGGCCAATGCACAGTATATTTGTTTGTGCTAGTGCACAGGATACATTTGGATTGTGCCAGGTACAGTCACAGTTGGATGACATGTGTAAAGGTTGGAAGCAGGCATTGGTGGTTCAGTGGTAGAATTCTCGCCTGCCACGCGGGAGGCCCGGGTTCGATTCACGGACAATGCACAGTATAATATTTGTTTGTGCTAGTGCACAGGATACATTTGGATTGTGGCAGGTACAGTCACAGTTGGATGACATGTGTAAAGGTTGGAAGCAGGCATTGGTGGTTCAGTGGTAGAATTCTCGCCTGCCACGCGGGAGGCCCGGGTTCGATTCCCGGCCAATGCACAGTATAATTTTTGTTTGCGCTAGTGCACAGGATACATTTCAATTGTGCCAGGTACAGTCACAGTTGGATGACATGTGTAAAGGGTGGAAGCAGGCATTGGTGGTTCAGTGGTAGAATTCTCGCCTGCCACGCGGGAGGCCTGGGTTCGATTCCCGGCCAATGCACAGTATAACTTTTGTTTGTGCTGGTGCACAGGATACATTTCAATTGTGCAAGGTACAGTCACAGTTGGATGACATGTGTAAAGGTTGGAAGCAGGCATTGGTGGTTCAGTGGTAGAATTCTCGCCTGCCACGCGGGAGGCCCGGGTTCGATTCCCGGCCAATGCACAGTATAATTTTTGTTTGTGCCGGTGCACAGGATACATTTCAATTGTGCCAGGTACAGTCACAGTTGGATTACATGTGTAAAGAACGGAAGCAGGCATTGGTGGTTCAGTGGTAGAATTCTCGCCTG